>NW_022163514.1:0-101306 GCF_008728515.1 Papio anubis | reverse complement strand
AAAAAAAAAAAAAAAAAAAAAAAAAAAAAGAAATTAAGGCATTTTAATTTTCACCCTAGGCCTCTTCCCCACAATCCCCAGGCTCTCATTTATCCACAGAGGAACTAAATCCAGTATCCAACCCCAGGTGATTCCAAACACCACCTCCCCCAAACCCATACCCTGTTCTGGATCCTGGCCACCAATGGCCCTACTCAAGCTCTATTTGGGAAAGGTAGTAAGCAGATGGACTGGGGTTGGAGCAGGAGGAGAGGACCAGGTTTCCCCACTGAAACCTACAGATTCAGGTCAAAAACAATATTGCAATTTACAATCTTGTACACAAATCTGCATATGTTCTGATTATTTCCTTAGGGAAAATTCCTAGGATGTTGGTTCAAGTTATTATTATTGGCTGGGTGCAGTGGCTCACACCTGTAATCCCAGCACTTTGGGAGGCTGAGGCAGGCGGATCACCTGAGGTTGGGAGTTCAAGACCAGCCTGACCAACATGGAGAAACCCCGTCTCTACTAAAAATACAAAATTAGCCAGGCGTGGTAGTGTGGGCCTGTAATCCCAGCTACCTGGGAGACTAAGGCAGAAGAATCATTTGAACTCAGAAGACGGAGGTTGTGGTGAGCTGAGATCATGCCATTGCACTCCAGCCTGGGAAACAAGAGAGAAATTCTGTCTCAAAAAAATTGTTGGCCGGGCGCGGTGGCTCAAGCCTGTAATCCCAGCACTTTGGGAGGCCGAGACGGGCGGATCACGAGGTCAGGAGATCGAGACCATCCTGGCTAACACGGTGAAACCCCGTCTCTACTAAAAAATACAAAAAACTAGCCGGGCGAGGTGGCGGGCGCCTGTAGTCCCAGCTACTCGGGAGGCTGAGGCAGGAGAATGGCGGGAACCCGGGAGGCGGAGCTTGCAGTGAGCTGAGATCCGGCCACTGCACTTCAGTCTGGGCGACAGAGCGAGACTCCGTCTCAAAAAAAACAAACAAACAAACAAACAAAAAAAATTGTTTTTGCATTATTATTATTTCATTATTGGAGACAGAGTCTCGCTCTGTTGCCCAGGATGGAGTGCAGTGGATCTTGGCTCAATGCAGCCTATGCCTCCCAGGTTCAAGCGATTCCCTTGCCCCAGCCTACCCAGTAGCTGTGACTACAGGTGCATGCCACCATGCCCAGCTAATTTTTTGTATTTTTAGTAGAGACAGGGTTTCATCATGTTGCACAGGCTGGTCTTGAACGCCTGAGCTCAGGCAATCTGCCCACCTCAGCCTCCCAAAGTGCTAAGATTACAGGCGTGAGTAAAATTATTTTTAATTAACCACATTTAACTTTGGAAACAAACCCTAGACTGCCTGCCAGAACGTTTTACCAATTTATTCTCATACCAAGAGTGTGAAGACTCTACACCCACGACAGCAGGGCAAATGGCCCACAGCCTCACCAACATAGGGGATTAGTCTTTTTTAATTTTTTGGAGACAAGGTCTCACTCTATCACCCAAGTTGGAGTGCAGTGGCATGATCACGGCTCACTGCAGCATTGACCTCCTGGTCTCAAGTGATCCCGCCACCTCAGCCTCCCCAGTAGCTGGGATTACAGGCACACACCACCATACCTGGCTAATTTTTTATTTTTTGTAGAGACAGAGTCTCACTATGTTGCCCACGCTGGTCTCAAACTCCTGGTGCAAGTGATCTGATCACTTCACCTCCCAAAGTGCTGGGATTACTGGTGTGAGCCACCATGCTCAACCAAGCATTCTTTTTTTTTTTGAGACAGGGTCTTGCTCTGCCCCCCAGGCTGGAGTGCAGTGACACGATCTCGGCTCACTGCCACTTCTGCCTCCTGGGCTCAAGTGATTCTCGTGCCTCAGCCTCCCGAGTAGCTGGGATTACAGGCGCCTGCCACCAAGCCCAGTTAATTTTTTGTATTTTTAGTAGAGACAGGGTTTCACCATGTTACCCGGGCTGGTCTCGAACGCCTGAGCTCAGGCAGTCTGCCCACCTCAGCCTCCCAAAGTGCTAAGATTACAGGCACAAGTAAAATTATTTTTAATTAACCACATTTAACTTTGGAAACAAACTCTAGACTGCCTGCCAGAACGTTTTACCAATTTATTCTCATGCCAAGAGTGTGAAGACTCTACACCCACTACAGCAGGGCAAATGGCCCACAGCCGCACCAACATAGGGGATTAGTCTTTTTTTTTTTTTTTTTTTTTTTTTTGAGACGGAGTCTCGCTCTGTCGCCCAGGCTGGAGTGCAGTGGCCGGATCTCAGCTCACTGCAAGCTCCGCCTCCCGGGTTTAGGCCATTCTCCTCCCTTAGCCTCCCCAGTAGCTGGGACTACAGGCGCCCGCCACCTCGCCCGGCTAGTTTTTTGTATTTTTCAGTAGAGACGGGGTTTCACTGTGTTAGCCAGGATGGTCTGGATCTCCTGACCTCGTGATCCGCCCATCTCGGCCTCCCAAAGTGCTGGGATTACAGGCTTGAGCCACCGCGCCCGGCCTGGGGATTAGTCTTTTTTAATTTTTTGGAGACAAGGTCTCTCTCTGTCATCCAAGTTGAAGTGCAGTGGCGTGATCACGGCTCACTGCAGCGTCAACCTCCCGGTCTCAAGTGATCCTGCCACCTCAGCCTCCCCAGTAGCTGGGACTACAGGTATGCACCACCACACCGGGCTAATTTTTTATTTTTTCTAGAGACAGAGTCTTACTATGTTGCCCAGGCTGGTCTCGAACTCCTGGTGCAAGTGATCTGA
The DNA here is from genome assembly GCF_008728515.1 of Papio anubis. Classification (NCBI taxonomy): domain Eukaryota; kingdom Metazoa; phylum Chordata; class Mammalia; order Primates; family Cercopithecidae; genus Papio; species Papio anubis. The sequence goes on along the minus strand of NW_022163514.1, from coordinate 98,549 downwards.
TCACCTCACCTCCCAAAGTGCTGGGATTCTGGGATCACTGGTATGAGCCACCATGCTCAGCCAAGTATTCTTTTTTTTTTTTGAGACAGGGTCTTGCTCTGTCCCCCAGGTTGGAGTGAAGTGGTGTGGTCTCAGCTCACTGCAATTTTTGCCTCCTAGGCTCAAGTGATTTGGCTGCCTTAGCCGCCTGAGTAGCTGGGACTACGGGTGCCTGCCACCAAGCCTCACTAGTTTTTGTATTTTTTGTAGAGACAAGGTTTTGCCATGCTGCCCAGGCTGGTCTCCAACTGCTGAGCTCAGATGATCTATTCACCTTGGCCTCCCAAAGTGCTAGGATTACAGGCATGAGCCACCACACCTGGCCAGGTATTATTCTTTACCTTTCTGCAATCTAAGTGAAAAAGAGCTCATTGTTTTAATGCACATTTCTCAGTAAGTTCGATCGCCTTTTCTATTTTTGAGTCATTTATATGTCATCTTTTATAATGAGTGTTACAGATGTATCTAAACATATTTTGGTTTTGGTTTAACTTGGGGGGTTTTCTGACACTAAACATTTTTATAAGTAATGCATGCCTGTGGTAAATTATTTTAAAGCAGAACAAAAGGACACATTGGTGAAAAATAAGTTTCCCTCCCTCCAATTCGGTATCCAAGTTCTCCAGCTAATTCATCTTACCATTTTCCTGGTATCCATTCAGAGATATTATTTACAGTGACAAGTACTGTATTTTCATAAATAAAAGGCAAGTGCAAGTGAAATGGAGGCTGAGCTTAGATACTGGATTCTTTTCATTTCTTCGTTCCCCATTCTGGGTACAAATGGTGACCAAGGAAATATGTGATTACACAACATCCTGCCTTTGAGGAATTATGTGATTACAAGACGATCTGATAAGCACTTCAAGAGAGGTGTTTTGTACAAACAACAATGGAGCTTCTAGAATGGAACAGAGTGAATGCATTATTTACTAAGTGTCTGCTATATGCTAAACACTGAGTTATAATCCCTCCTGTATGTTCTAATTTACTTCTACCTTACAATGCTTGTACTGTATATTCTGATTTACAATGGTGCTGAAAGTTCAGTATTGTTGTCCTCATTTTACAGATGATGAAACACCCACCCAAGGCCTCTATACCATACAGAATGATGCCTCTCTCCAGTGGCCGCCCTGGGCACATGCCATGAAGAATGAAAGCCAGGAAACAAAGGAGCAAACTGGTTCATCATTAAAACCCGTATGCCTTCCCTTGGATCACAACTTTTCTTCTTCTTCTTTTTTTTTTTTATATGGAGTCTCGCTCCGTTGCCCAGGCTGGAGTGCAGTGGCGCAATCCCGGCTCACTGCAAGCTCCGCCTCCCGGGTTCACGCCATTCTCCTGCCTCAGCCTCCCGAGTAGCTGGGACTGCAGGCGCCCACCACCACGCCCGGCTAATTGTTTGTATTTTTAGTAGAGACGGGGTTTCACCATGTTAGCCAGGATGGTCTCGATCTCCTGACCTCATGATCCGCCCGCCTCGGCCTCCCAAAGTGCTGGGATTACAGGCATGAGCCACCGCACCCGGCAGGATCACAACTTTCCTGATTCACCCAGGAAGAAATCCACGAGTTTCCAAAAGCAGCCTTTTCAGGCAGACCCTGAAAACATTTTTCCCAGGGTCCTAGAAACAAATCATGAACAAACCACTTTATGGCAAGCCCTGTCGCTCGCTGACCAGCCTCTGCTCTGCCTGAGAGGCCTCGAGACCACCCTGGGAGCACTCCCAGAAGAGCGCAAAGTTCCATGAGACTGACATGAGGGACAGTGAATTATCCCAACTCATGGTTCTGAAGGGTTTATTAATGTATGCATGGATCAAAACCCTGGATGCCAAATATTTTGCTTCCAAATAAATTCTTGTTTCCTTTTTTTTTTTTTTTTTTGAGATGATGTACTAGTCCATTTTCACACTGCTGACAAAGACATACCTGAGACTGGGCAATTTACCAAAAAAAAGGTTTAATGGACTTAACAGTTCCACGTGGCTGAGGAGGCCTCAAAATTATGGTGGAAGGTAAAAGGCACGTCTCACATGGTGGCAGACAAAAGAGAGCTTGTGCAGGGAAACTCCCCTTTTTAAAAACCAATGGATCTCGTGAGACTTATTCACTATCACGAGAACAGCACGGGTAAGACCTGCCCCATGGTTCAATTACCTCCCACCGGGTCCCTCCCATAACACATGGGAATTCAAGGTGAGATCTGGGTGTGGACACAGCCAAACCATATCAGATGGAGTCTCACTCTGTCACCCAGGCTGGAGTGCAGTGGCATGATCTTGGCTCACTGTAACCTCCACCTCCTGGGTTCAAGCAATTCTTCTGCCTTAGCCTCCCGAGTAGCTGGGACTACAGTCAGGCACCACCACCCCTGGTTAAATTTTTGTGTTTTTTAGTAGAGATGGGGTTTCAACATGTTGGGCAGGCTGGTCTCGAACTCCTGACCTCAAGTGATCTGCCTGCCTCACCTCCTAAAAGTGCTGGGATTACAGGCATGAGCCACTGCGCCCAGCCCTTTGGTTCCTTCTTTATGAGTAGATAATGAAAAATAAATTTTTAACAAAAGAAATTCTCCTTTGGTACAAAATGATGCAAGTGTATAAGACGGATCACCAAAGATGATACTGCTTCCTTTGATTAGAACCAAACCAGAAGTGGTACAGGATGACCACCACATGGCTACACAGACCAGTCTCGGGGGGGTCAGGGCAGCACACTGGGAGAGTCTCGTTCTCCACTAACATTGTCAATGTGCCCTGACACTGGGCTTACCAGTCGGACTCACAAGAGACTGATGCTTAAACCAAATCTTGTTTACTTGTTTATAGTTGAGAGAGGCTAGCATACTTGCACTGTATCCTTGTGTACCTAATGCAAGAATATACTCATTTACCCTCCTAGCAAGAAAGTGAAAGCATTTGTTTCACTAGATGCCTTCTATTGTTCAGTACTAAAAATTAAGAAAATATTTAAACTTGACAAGTCAAAAATAGATTTCACTTAAGTAGGCTTCCTCTGACTATGAGGGCATCATTCATAGCAGGACACAGAGGGCTTTGACTCACTCTCTGGAGCTCTACTCCCAACTCAGGCTGGCTCCGCACTTCCTTCTTCCAGGTACAGCCGTTCTGTATGCTGCAGGGGAGAAAGACACAAGGCCATCACTTCACTCCTGGCCATCCCATCTCTACAACTCATAGGCTAGTGAGTGTCAGACCAACCCTGGATCTCAGAATTTCAATCTGATGGGCCCTTTTGGGGAAATAATAACTATCTAAACATGTAGTTCTCTAAACTACAAAGCAACCCATCTTTTTTTTTTTTTTTTTTTTTTTTTTTGACAAAGTCTTGCTCTGTCATCCAAGCTGGAGTGCAGTGGCGCAATGCTAGCTCACTGCAGCCTTGAACTCCTAGACTCAAGTGATTCTCTTGCTTCAGCCTCTAGAGTAGCTGGAATTATAGGTGTGAGTGACCACACCCAACCTCCAACCCATTATTTCTTCTCTGTCCTCACTGTATCTAACCTGCATTCTCTATACCTCTTACTACCCTCCAGGAGTCTTTGGTTGCAGCTTCTAGTAACAATAATTATTCAGTATCAGTAGGTCAGGAACATTTCTCTGGAAGCACCTCTGGCCTCAGTGACTGAAAAACAATTCTGCTGGAGTTAATACAGAGCAAAGCCAGTTTTTGGTAACAGAATTAACATGTCAAAGGTACATTTAGAGCCTGAGCCTTTTTCTCATTTTAAGACTCCTATTAGTTTCAAGTCAAGGCTAAATGAAACTAAAAAGACTCCCATCCAGCTAGAAGTTGCACTAATTTCAAAACTGTGTGAGCCTCTTGTTCTTGCAGGCATGAGTTGCAGCCGTTGTTTCCTTGATAAGACTGGAGACTAGGTAGCAACAGTTTTCTAACTGCTCAATCAAGCATTCTGAACACTAATAAGAAAACCTCTTGCTGAATTTGGGATAAAGATAATCTTGCTTACCTAGACTCCCTTGGTGTAGGTGAGAAGGCTCTGTGTCAATTTCCGATCAGTATCAACTTCTCATGAAGGATACAGTAAAGGCCATAAGAACCAGAGCCATATTTATGTTTAAGTAATAGACCTTAAAAGGCAGTACCACCTGGGAATGGAAAACACACCAAACATAGTGAGCAATTCATTCTGGAAATCATGTTAAACATCGCCAGGGAAGATACCCCATTTACCTTGAAGTGATTACGCATTGCATGCCTGCATCAAAACATTTCATGTACCACATAAATATATACACCTACCATGTACCAATAAAAATTAAAAATATAACTACCACTAACATTTTAATACAGTCTTCAAAAGCGACTTTGTTATTATTTTTGTTTCATAACCAATTTTACTCCCCAAAACGAGTACCTTTCCATTTCAATATATAGCTGCATCATCATAAAAAAATCACTAGGGAAAAAGTAACCAGGGGCAGGGGCTCACGCCTGTGATCCCAGCACTTTCGGAGGCCAAGGTGGGCAGATCATGAGGTCAGGAGTTCGAGACCAGCCTGGCCAATATGGGGAAACGCTGTCCTCTACTAAAAATACAAAAATTAGCCAGGCATGGTGGCGCACACCTGTAGTACCAGCTACTCGGGAGGCTGAGCCAGAAGAATCGCTTGAACCCAGGAGATGGAGGTTGCAGTCAGTAGACCAGGTGTGGTGGCTCATACCTATAATCCCAGCACTTTGGGAGGCTGATGTGGGCAGATCACTTGAGGCCAGGAGTTTCAGACCAGCCTGGCCAACATGGGGAAACCACATCTCTACTAAAAATACAAAAATTAAATGGGTGTGGTGGCATGCGCCTGTCATCCCAGCTACTCTGGTAGATGAGGCATGAGAATCACTTGAACCCGGGAGGCGAAAGTTGCAGTGAGCAGAGACTGCACCACTGCACTCCAGTCTGGGCAACAGTGAGACTCTGTCTCAACAAATAAATAAATAAATAAATAGTAAATAGTGGTGATCTCTGGGTGACAGGAGTGTGGTGCCATTTTTTCCCCTGTATTTTCTAACTTTCTAAAATGCACATATACTGCTTTTGTAATTATGTTATTTTTAATATTTTTAAAAAGATAATTTTCAGAGAAAGCAGATGCTGGGCTATAGAAAGAATTTCAACACAAACAGGTTGTAGTTGTTATTACTGGTACCATGTTAAAGACAGAAATGGAAAAACTTGCCAAAGATTGTGGTGGAAGGATTTTTAAATTTTGATAATTAAAATACGTTACTTGAACATACAGTAGATATACAGTCAAGCATTTGTGATTTTTTACAAAACTGAGTTAGGGGTATAATGCAGTCTAATTTTTCAATCTTGGTCTATCTTGGACTTTGTATGTCATCTCTTTATTTTCAGGAAGATAAAGCTTTCAAGCTTCCTCCTCCTTGGTCTACTTGTTTATAGTTTTGATAGCTCTTAGGAAAGATAGTCTAGGGAAGATTGTTTCCTCTCCCATTTCAGGTATATCCCTCTCTCTGGTAATCCACTGAGTTAATATCACAGGCTTCATTTCAAAGCCTTGGAAACTGTGTTTATTTCTTTGTAATTATGGCAACAGGATTTAAAGAAGAGAGCCATGGGAGTCTCCTGTTCTTGGTGAAAGAGCCACAAATCCAGATCAGGAGAATCTCAAACTACAATGAGACATCACTGATGTAAGAATAGCATTAAAGGCCGGGCGTGGTGGCTCAAGCCTGTAATCCCAGCACTTTGGGAGACCAAGACGGGCGGATCACGAGGTCAGGAGATCGAGACCATCCTGGCTAACACGGTGAAACCTCATCTCTACTAAAAAATACAAAAAAAATAGCCGGGCAAGGTGGCGGGCACCTGTAGTTCCAGCTACTCGGGAGGCTGAGGCAGGAGAATGGCGTAAACCCGGGAGGCGGAGCTTGCAGTGAGCCGCGATCCGGGCACTGCATTCCGGCCTGGGCGACAGAGCGAGACTCCGTCTCAAAAAAAAAAAAAAGCATTAAATAGGCCGGGCGCGGTGGCTCATGCTTGTAATCCCAGCACTTTGGGGGGCCAATGCGGGTGGATCACAAGGTCACGAGATCGAGGCCATCTTGGCCAATATGATGCAGCCCCATCTCTACTAAAAATACAAAAAAAAAAAAAAAAAAAAAAAAATTAGCCAGGTGTGGTGGCAGGTGCCTGTGCCAGCTACTCGGGAGGCTGAGGCAGGAGAATCACTTGAACCCAGGAGGCAGAGGTTGCAGTGAGCTGACATTGTGCCACCACACTCCAGCCTGGCTACAGAGTGAGACTCTGTCTCAAAAAAAAAAAAAAAAAAAAAAAAGATAAGCACAAACCAAGAAGGGAAAGATGACTACGTTAACACCACAGTGACTCAATAATGAACATTTATCTGGCTTACACCTTCATATAAAGGCTATTAGTTCTTCTTCAACATGTATGCTTTGGACTGGTCTAGCCTGTAGGGAAGTTTGTTCTTACCATTCTTCCACCTGTCCTAGAAGCACCTTTACTGGGACTCCCCAGGTACCTCTTTTGTGATCCATCCCCATAAGGTCTAGCTCTTAGCTGTCAAGAGATGTCATTTGTGGCAGATACTGCTGTTTCTTATCTAACCTACTTTCCACATCTCTTTTCATTTGTAACAAAGCCCTGATTTTGTGCAGGTAGAGTATCATGGGAGGCTGGTTCCTTCCCCTAGTGACAAGGGCTGAAGCATGATGGGCCCCAAATAATTATGATATTTATTCTTGGTAATAACTAGTTTAGGATGGGTACATGACACAATACATGTCAGCATATTTTACCTGGATTCTACTGTCAACTTTACCAACATGCTAAGGGTGGCAGAGGAGAAGCACTGAGACCTTGATGTTGTCACTGGGCCACCAAATTAACCAATCTGCAACTGCTCTTTGAAAATCATTTCGGTGGGTTTGCTGTTACTTGTAGCTGAAACTATCCTATCAGATATTCCACAAAATCACATTACCTAACTTGTCAAATCTCCTAATATTGTTTTAATAACCATGCAGCCATTCATTAAGCTTTTAGATACAGGGATGTGCCTGGCACTAGAATAAGAAAATATGTTGAGACTTTTCAGGCTTTTCTATCAAGGAAGGTACCTATCATTTTCGTCTTTTTTTTTTCCCCCCCAAACACCTTTATAAACGGACAATTTCTTTCACTTACATTATCTTATAATCTGAAACTACCCTCTGAGTTAGCCCAGAGACGCATCCTGAGCTGTTTGCAGCTGAGGAAAGCAAAGTTGTAAACTGGCCAAGATTACCAACCAATCAGTGTCAGAGCTTGGGACGGAGTTCAATTTCCCAATTCCAAATCTCTACACTAGGGCACTCCCTCTTCCGCCAACAAACAATAGGAAATAACTGGCTCTAGGGTAGGCTGAATGTGAGGTATCTGGGGGCGAACAATGTCCCGCGACGCAAACCTACGGCTCTATACCCGCGTGGGGTCCTCTGTGACTATGGAGCTGACGCGGCTCGGTTAGGCTGCACCTACGGGTAAAATACATAATGCCTCTAGAACACTTTGAGTCGGAGCCTAGCAACCTGGCCTACACCGATGTCAACGTTGTGAACGTACAAAAAGACATTCCTTCATGTTCTACGGCCCCACCATCCGCCCAAGACACAAAGGACAGCTCAAGCCCAGGCTAGGCCCGAACCCCCGGCCTCTCAATCACCCCGCTCTGGCCAGACCGAAATTTCAGGCCTACAGGGCACTGTTGGCCAAACCCACATTTTGTTACCGATTTTCTTTCGAGTTCCGGTGTCTCCCAGTCTTCTTTCTGCCCTTCTTCTCAGAAACATTACGTCCCTCTGGGTTCACCCTAAGACTCTACTTTAGCGGGTAAACAGGCCCGGAGCTCACAGGGGAGACCCCGCCAGCGGAAGCGGAAATGCTTTCTTAGAGAAAAGGAGGAAAACTACTTCTCGCAGCTGCCCAGTAGCTACAGGTCCTCGGTTAAGGTGTTCGATTGGTCAACACAAAAGAAGGACTTCCCCGTCGGGAGAACTCCGACCAATCAAAGGGCAGAATGGCCGATAGGGCTGGGGGCGGGTCGCTTCCGGCGGCTTTTCCCGCAGCTCTTGCGTAGAGAAGCATGAGAGCGTGGGAGTTTTGCAGCGGCCGTGGCGTTCTTCGTCGCGTCCCGGTCGGGCGTCGCTTTCTGCAGCTCCTGTCCGGGAGCGCAAAGCCTGTCATTAGCCGCCGAGCGGTAAGTGGGCTCCTTTCGAGGCCGGGCCAGGAGGAGGAGCAGTCAGCGTAGGTTTTTAAGGGGGGGGGTTCGGAGGTAATCGAGGGAGGCTGGGGTACTGGAGGAGCTTGGCCGCAGAATAGGTCCGTTTAAAGACTATTCTCTCCCCTCGCAGCTTCGTCTCGAAGTCCCTGTGGCGTCTTGAAGAAGGCATTCCCCATCCGCCAAATGGCGTCCATGCCCCCGACTCCCGAGGCCCAGGTGAGTGGAGGTACCTTTTTCGTCCAAGTTTGTTGCTGCTTTCGGTCTCTTCCTGACCCCCTCCTTTGGAGGAGGGTTGGGCATTCATGTTGTGGTAGGAGTGCACCTGAGCCCCAAATAGCCCTTTGACCAAGCGTTCTTCTTTCCAAGACCAGGCATATAGAAGTGGTTTACCAACTTCCTTCTTTCAGAACTGCCAACTGGGAGCAGGGCCCTTGGAGGAATCTCTGAGAGAGTTTGTCAGTGTCTTATCTGTTTTGTTTAGAGATAAGGTCTGGCCTTGTCGCTGGAGTGTTGCTTGTCTGGCTGGAGTGCAGTGCTGACATCATAGCTCCATCTGGAACTCAGGGAATCCTCGCGCCTCAGCTTCTCGAGTAGCTGAGAGGCGCGCATACCACAGTGTCTGGCCACTTTTAAAAATTCTTTATGGGGATGGAGTCTTGCGGCTTTGCCCAGGAACTCCTGGCCTCCAGCTGTCCTCCCACCTCGACCTCCCAAAGTGCTAGGATTAAAAGTGACTTTCTGGAATGGTTCCCAAAAGTACAGATTTGGTACTTATCCAATTTGAATGGATTTTTAAATTAAGCACATTTCTAGACTCTGCACTTGTAGAGTAATAGTAAATCCCAGGTGATTCATTATCACACCATTAGGGAAGGTGGGGTAGGCCTGGATGAAGCGCTGGAGTGAGCTTAGCAATGAGTGTCATGGGGACGAAAGAGAGGAAATAGCAAAGGGAAGGATGTTGGGAGAATCCTGTAACCTTTATCTCTTTATGATTCTTCCTGGGCTGCCCAACCTTCTTTTCTTTTCTTTTCTTTTTTTTTTATTTTTTGAGATGGAGTCTCGCTGTGATGCCTAGGCTGGAGTGCAGTGGTGCGATCTCAGCTCCTTGCAATCTCTGCTTCCCGGATTCAAGCGATTCTCTTGTCCCAGCCTCCCAGGTAGCTGGGACTACAGGCACATGCCACCACACCCGGCTATTTTCATTTTAATTTGTTTTTATTTTATTTTATTTTATTTATTTATTTATTTTTTGAGATGGAATTTTGCTCTGTTGCCCAGGCTGGAGTGCAGTGGCACAATCTCGGCTAACTGCAACCTCTTCCTCCTGGGTTCAAATGATTCTCCTGCGTCAGCCTCCCAAGTAGCTGGGATTACAGGCATGCGCCACCACATCTGGCTAATTTTTTGTATTTAGTGGAGACAGAGTTTCACCATGTTGGTCAGGCTGGTCTTGAACTCCTGACCTCAGGTAATCCACTCACCTCCACCTCCCAAAGTGCTGGGGTTACAGGCATGAGCCACTGTGCCCGGCCTTAATTTTTGTAATTTTACTAGAGACAGGGTTTCACCATATTGGCCAGGCTGGTCTCGAACTCCTGACCTCAAGTCATCCGCCCCCCTCAGACTCCCAAAGTGTTGGGATTACAGGCATGAGCCACCGCACCCGGCCCCAACCTTCTCCTTTTCTTAGAGCATCCTTACTTAATGGTTTTTCCCCCAAGAGCTGTTCCCTCATCTTTTCTCTTCCAAGATAGACTATAATTGTCACAGTCCACCATCCTTATACCACTGCCTAAAAATATCCATGTTTACTCTCTTCTTTCCAACCCTCACCCCACCCCTTAGAACCCATTTACCCCACTCCTGCACTCAAGAACCTTTTACACCAAGCCCTTTTATCCCGTGCATCTGATGTTTCTAGCTCTTCTCATCCTTCCTAGGTTAAGTAAGGGACTGACCCTCCACCCTCTTGTACTGACACAGGCTCTTATGTTTCAGGGACCAATACTCTTTGAGGATCTGGCAGTGTATTTTTCTCAAGAGGAGTGTGTGACTCTGCACCCTGCCCAGATGTCCCTCAGTAGAGATGCTACAAAGGAGTGTTTGGAGGATGCGGCCTTGATGGGTAAGGCAATTGTTTTTCTTGCATCTGGAACTTTTGTCAGTTCTAGGATGAGAACTTAATGCTTTTTCCACATGTTGGTATGGTGGAGTGGGACCTGTGCCTGAGTAATTTATGTGGAGATGATAATTGTATGAGAGAAAAAGTTTTAAAATATGATATGATTTCTTTCTTTTTTTTTTTTTTTTTTGAGACGGAGTCTGGCTCTGTCTCCCAGGCTGGAGTGCAGTGGTGCGATCTCTGCTCACTACAAGCTCCGCCTCCTAGATTCACGCCATTCTCCTGCCTCACCCTCCCGAGTAGCTGGGACTATAGGTGCCCAACACCACGCCTGGCTAATTTTTTGTATTTTTAGTAGTCACGGGGTTTCACTGTGTTAGCCAGGATGGTCTCAATCTCCTGACCTCATGATCTGCCCGCCTCAGCCTCCCAAAGTGCTGGGCATAAGCCACCGCGCCCGGCCGAGATGATTTTTTAAAGACAAAACTTCAGTCTAGTACAGTGCCTGTGGTTTACTACAAGAGATGGCAGTATTTGGTAATCTTTCACAAACATTTATTGCAGTTAGTTTACAATTTTACTTGGGAAATCCCGTTAGTATCGATCACTATCATTTGCTAAAGACTGGAAATTGATTTACTCTTAAGGGGTGCTATGCCTTTCTCACCTATGGGGAACCATACACAGATGGACTCCTGTGCCTCAGTAGATTTTATTTCTGACTAGGATTGAGTATCTAAACTATTCTATTTATTTGTTCTAAGTAATTATTCTAAATAATTTGGAATAGTTTAGATACTCAATCCTAGTCAGAAAAGAACAACTAGAATAACTAGTTATTCTAAATAACTCATATTTTCTATCTTCCACTTTTCTCTTCATCATGTTCATGTTGTCTTCTATCTGCTTAAACTTATGGAGTATATTTATAATGGTTATTTAAACTTTTTTTTCCTGCTAGTTTTATCATTGATGTGGTTTCTGGGTCTGTTTCTATTGATTGATTTGTCTTCTAGTTATGGGTTATATTTTCTATATTTTCTTTACTTGCATGTAAATTTTGGTTGGATGTTGGATTAAGAATTTTATGTTTTTGGAGCCAGGATTTCGTTGCATTTTTAAAAATATTTTGGATTTTGTTGTGGGAGGCGGTTAAGTTACTTGGGGTCAGTTTGATTGTTTCAAGGTGTGCTTTTTTTTTTTGCTTTGTTAGGATGGGTTCAGATCAACCTTTCTGCTAGGGCTTATTTGAGTTACTGCTAAGGCAGTATTTTTCCGTGGACATTGCTGCTCAATGTCTTATGTCTTTCCACTTTGGCTGGAGGCAACATGGACTGGTTATTGCTCTGTTACTCCTTTTAGGCAGTTCTTTCCACAGCATTGGGTAGTTTCTTCATGCACTTGTAGATTACACAGCCAAAGTTGTGGGTTTTTTTGTATTTGGTTTTATTTTATTTTATTTTATTTTTTTTTATTTATTTATTTTTTTTGAGACGGAGTCTTGCTCGGTAGCCCAGGCTGGAGTGCAGTGGCCGGATCTCAGCTCACTGCAAGCTCCGCCTCCCGGGTTTACGCCATTCTCCTGCCTCAGCCTCCCAAGTAGCTGGGACTACAGGCGCCCGCCACCTCGCCCGGCTAGTTTTTTGTATTTTTAGTAGAGACGGGGTTTCACGGTGTTAGCCAGGATGGTCTGGATTTCCTGACCTCGTGATCCGCCCGTCTCGGCCTCCCAAAGTGCTGGGATTACAGGCTTGAGCCACCGCGCCCGGCTGGTTTTATTTTTTGATACAGTATCTTGATCTGACGCTCAGGCTGGAGTGCAGTGGCACAATCACGGCTCACTGCAGTGCTGACCTCCCAGGCTCAATCAGTCCTCCCACCTCAGCCTCCCAAGTAGCTGGGACTACAGGCATGCACTACCATGCCTAGCTAATTTTTTTGGTTTTTTTGTAGAGACAGGGCTTTGCCATATTGCCCAGGCTGGTCTCGAACTCCACGGCTCAAGTGATCCTCCCACCTCAGCCTCCCAGTGTGCTGGGATTACAGGTGTGAGTCACTGTACCTAGCCTCAGGAAAGTCTTAAGAGGACCCCATGTAGATGACCTGAGCACTCTTTGCTGTTTTGCTTTCAAATTCTAGCTGCCTTGGCATCCCTGATCTCTGAACTCAGTCTCCTCAAATCAGCAAAACCACTTGGTACTGTTTGGATTCCCATGCACTATGCTGCAGCCCTTTCTAGTCAGTGAGTTGGGAAAATCATAGAACTTTGTTTCTCTGGAAAGAAAGGTTCCTTTTGTATTGATATATCTGCGTTATAACTGAAGAATACTTGGAAAATATTACAAAGGATGTTAGTTTTGTCAGCCATCCTTGTAAGTAGATTGGCTGTTATTTTCATGCAGTACACATAGCCTTCTACCTTGATCTTTCCTCAGTGAGGGATAAAGAGATTTTGGAGAGTTCTCCTGGTGATAATGAAACTGTTTCTGATAACCTGTGTGCTTCTCTGTTATAGGAGAAAAATGCTCACTTGATTGCTTTCTTTTCTTTTTAAAAATTATTTTCTTTCTCCCTCATTCTTGCTGTCATCTTATCTTCTTTTTTTTTTTTTTTTTTTTTAAGAAACAAGTCACCTAGGCTGTCACCTAGGTTGGAGTGCTATGGCACAACTCAAAACTCCTGAGCTCAAGTGATCCTCCTGCCTCAGCCTCCTGAGTATCTAGGACTACAGGCATGTGCCACCATGCCTGGCTAATTTTTAAAAATTATTTTTTGTAGAGATGGAGTCTCACTATGTTGCCCAGACTGGTCTCAAACTTCTAGCCTCAAGTGAACCTCCCACCTCAGCTTCCCAAAGTGCTGAGATTACAGGCGTGAGACACTTGCCCAACCCCTCTCTTTCGTGATAAATATGAATCCTAATCTTTTTTCCAATTGTTAATTGTTCTGCTGTCGCTTGAGATAGCTTCAAAAATGAAAGGCTCTTGAGGTCTAAATAGACAAGCTGGAAAAGTTCACCTCTAGACAGCCACTACCGAGACTGTCCTTAGTACCTATCCCACTGGACTCTGACTTAGTTATAGCTATTTTCTCCTCCTTACCTTTGGATATTCACCCAAAACTGGATCTTCTGGGAGACCAGGAGAGTCTGCTTCGTCCTGATTTTGTGTGTTTCGTGTCTGGGTTATAGGATAACCCTTCTAAAGTTTCCTGATCTTCTTTGTAACTACCTTTTAGCTTACTTTTTTCCCAGTATCCCTTGAAGGTATTGTCTATGTTTTGCTTTCTTTTGTTTTTATCAACAGGAGAGGAAGGCAAGCCAGAGATTAATCAGCAGTTAAGCCTAGAGTCTATGGAACTTGACGAGCTTGCCCTAGAAAAGTACCCCATTGCTGCACCCCTTGTCCCTTACCCAGAAAAATTCTCTGAGGATGGAGTTGGAAACCCTGAAGGGAAAATATTAAGTGGAACTCCCACTTGCAAGAGAAGGGTCATCAGCCTTTTAGTTACCATTGAAAACCACACCCCGTTAGTAGAACTCTCTGAATATTTAGGAACCAACACACTTTCTGAAATTCTTGATTCTTCCTGGGAAGGAGCCAAAAATGTGTATAAATGTCCTGAGTGTGACCAAAACTTCAGCGATCATTCATACCTGGTTTTGCATCAGAAAGTTCATTCAGGAGAGAAAAAACATAAATGTGGTGACTGTGGGAAGATCTTCAATCATAGAGCCAACCTGAGGACACACAGGAGAATCCATACTGGTGAGAAACCTTATAAGTGTGCCAAGTGCAGTGCCAGCTTCCGCCAGCACTCGCATCTGTCCCGACACATGAATAGCCATGTAAAGGAGAAGCCCTATACATGTAGCATATGTGGTAGAGGTTTTATGTGGCTCCCAGGATTGGCACAGCATCAGAAAAGCCACAGTGCTGAAAAAGCTTACGAATCTACTAACCGTGATAAACATTTTAATGAGAAACCAAATCTTGCTTTGCCTGAGGAAACATTCATATCAGGCCCCCAGTACCAGCACACGAAGTGCTTGAAGAGCTTCAGGCAGTCCTCATATCCTGCCCTTTCTGAGAAGAGCCACGACGAGGACTTTGAACGCTGCAGCGATGATGGGGACAATTTCTTCTCATTCTCAAAATTCAAGCCCTTGCAATGTCCTGACTGTGACATGACCTTTCCTTGTTTCTCTGAGCTTATTTCCCATCAGAACATTCATACAGAGGAAAGGCCCTATACATGCAAAACATGCGAGAAAAGTTTTGCTTTGGACTCAGAACTTGCATGCCACCAGAAGAGCCACATGGTAGAGGAAACTTTTAAATGTACTGTGTGTGGGAAAAGTTTCAGGTCAAATTTGCATCTCATTACTCATAAGCGAACTCACATAAAAAACACCACATAAATTTAACAACTTGTTATTAGTGATTGGGCTTTTCAGTATCTGTATGGTGGGAAGCAGTTACTGTATATGTCCCAGGCAATGTGCTAAGCACTTTACACACATTCCCATGTAATACTTAATTCTCACCACAACCTTGATTTAGGCAGTATCATTTCCATTTTATAACTAGGGACGCAAAATCCATGCCACAAAGCTAGTGAATGAACCCAGGATTTGAACTCGGTTACTGTTCAACTGTGAGCCAGAAAAAGATACAAAACTTTTGTTTAAATTCAATTTTCATTAAAATGAAGGCTCTTGCTAGAGTTCTTTTAATTTTGTTTACATAGTTTCTAACTTTTAGAAGGAGGAGAATTTATTTATATTTTGCCAGTTCTGCAGCTATATCTAGGAAAGTAAATGCTTTTATATGTTTTATACTTTTTTTTGCTATAACTATTTGAATGTAATATTAGTATAAGATTGCTGTTTTACATGTGCATTCCCATAGGCATTTAGAAGTTTTTTTCTGCCCTGTAAAAGTTCTCAAATGGGTGGACTAGTTTATATCTTGATGGCCATTAGTATCCACAGAGTTCTCTGTCATGGTTCTGATGCCAGGGGCAGGTACTGGCATTTAGGACCCAATTGTTTGCAAGAATTTTAGAAGTCTAACTGCAGCCCTTTTCTGGAGGCTGGACTTGACTCGGGGAGGGGAAAAAGTACTTGCTCTTTTCTAAGATTTGCCTCCAAATCGCTACTGAAGCACATTACCTGTCTTACTATGAATAATTGTAATTGTTTCTCAGTGAGCATGCTAGCTACTTTAGATATATTATCTAATTTAATCTTCAGAATAAATCTGTGACAGAGAAAAAAAAAAAAAAACCTTTGTTTCATAAACGAGGAAACTGAAGTCCTCAGAGGGTAAAGTCAGTACTTTGCCCAGCACACAAATCACATTGTGGTGAAACTGACATTAAGCTTGGGTCTCTGTGACTCCAAAGGCCATGCGGTCTGCAAGACTGCAGCATTTGTTGGCATTTGCACCATGTAGTAACACTGCAAGCAGCCAGGGAAAGGGGAGCTGAGATAGGTAGGTGAGAATGGTCATCATGAAGGCGATTCATTGTGCTTGCATCCTGGAACCCCTTCATTCCCTTTGTGCTGTACCCAAAGCCTGACTTACATATACAGTTGTAAAGCAGCAGAAGACTCTCCAGGACTTCAGGTTTGAATTCTTGTCTCTCTAATCAGATAAGAGATTGCACACTTTGCAGAGTACAGTACTGAAGGTCTTAGTTGGGTTTTGGTTTTTTAAAAAACACCCATAACATTTCCTCTCCATCTCCAAAGAAAATGCATATAGAAAATTGTTAGATTTTAACCAAAATACTTAATAATATGTAGATCTTTACATACTGCTATTATAGATAAATATTGGAGCAAAATATTGTTAAATAGTATGGTTATTAATGTTAAAGAACCACAGAATTTTATAAATATAGATTCATATACAATTTCTCATTAAAGTTGATTGTATGCCTGTCAGCAAAACAGTATTTACATGGGTTTTGATTAGGATGGAAGAATGCTCTCATTCTACTTAAATAGACAGTATAAAAGTATAATATTTGCTAAAATTGAATTGTTGCTGGGAATCGTCATGAGAAAAGATAAAAGACTCTTGAGGACTAATTGTATGGAAGGTAGCAGAAGGTGGTCCTACAGAACAGCAGATTGAGGACTGAATGTACAAAAAGATGCTGGCTACTCAGCTAAGCTCTTATTACTGAGTAGAGGCAGGAAGATACTGTTCAGGTGAGAGGAAAACTGAAACTAATAAAAACCCAGAGAGAGTTTCTCTCTTTTTGTCATTTTTGTCTTGTTTCTGGTTTGCAGATCCACAGTTGAGACTATGTGCTGCTCTGTATGTCAAGGTCAGACTTGGCTCTTTGTTTCTGATGTCTCCACTCTTGGGAGACAGGACACCAGCCTCCAGGTTTCTCTGAGGTGCTTTGAAATGTGTAGAAAGATAGTCTCCAGTTAGATTACGTATTAGCCAACTCTGAGATTATCATGATCTTTGTTAAATAACAACAAGAACACCACCTCCTTGCTCTCCTGCTTCTGCCCTCAGTGGGAGAAACTGGCAGGTGCCTCAGCACTTATCAGGGACCCTAATATTTCAGTCAAAGATCTAATGAGTCACAGGATGGGGGATGAAATTGGGGAAGGTCTGGATTAGCAGAGTGGCTGCAGAAAGAAGTAGAGGGGAATATCTTAGAAGGCACTTGGACAGAATGGGAATGATATAAAAGATGGATGCTGTCATTTTTGTTTTGGCTCCTAGAAAACATAGCAGAAAGCGAGAGTTTGTGCCATACATCCTGTTTTGCACCTTAATAGGGAAGTTTGCCTTTTCACATGAATCTTCCTTCACAATTAACCTCTAATTTTTACAGTTTTATTCTCCAGATTTTGGAAGATTATGACAAACTTCCCTAAAAGATTAGAAAAAAATAGCCCTTTTCAGAAACATTAACATACATGTGGGTATAACTAAAATGGCTTTTTGGTATAATACTGTTAATGATTGGTATGCAGAAAAAAATGAAAATCCCCTAAGTGTCAGTTACTGGGAAATAGGCATATTTTCAGTTGTTTGCTTATTGTGCACTTGTACTTAAATACATTTGCTGGATGTAATTCAAGCTGCTTTGCCCCCAGGGAATTGAAGGAAAAGATGTATCTGCTGGTGAGCTTCAGGCTTTTTGTGATGATGGCTTTTCACCCTTCTGTTTACAGTGTCAATTGATGGAGATAAATTCCATAAAATTGTCCTTAACTCAGAGATACTAGCCTATACCATGTTAGGTGCTATTCACAAATACTGGATAAAAGTTAATATGGGAATGAAAAACTAAATGCAAGAGTTTATTGCTATGAATGATTGGTTAACTGCATTTTGCAGCATGGAAATCACACTATGAGAGTGAAAACTTTATGCTGAATAAATTGACTCAGACAAATTTCTTCGTTTTTGTTGTTGATGCAGTGATGAAAATGTGTTTCCAACAGTTCCTTAACATGATTGCTGGAATAAACAGTCTGTTAAACAATCATCATTGATGGAAACAGCATTTTTCCAATGGAATTCAGCTGTCAGCGGTTTACATTTTGTAATTTAAGAAATTGTGGAATGTAGTTGTTCTTGAATGAGGTGGACTCAAAATAGTTTTATTTAGAGCTTTGTTGCTACAGGTGGTAGTCTATTGACACCTCCT
This sequence comes from Papio anubis, assembly GCF_008728515.1. Classification (NCBI taxonomy): domain Eukaryota; kingdom Metazoa; phylum Chordata; class Mammalia; order Primates; family Cercopithecidae; genus Papio; species Papio anubis. The sequence goes on along the minus strand of NW_022163514.1, from coordinate 80,406 downwards.
CATTTAACATAGAAAATGACTAACCCAATAATTCAGGGAGTTAAAACTCTAATGACATTTCACAGTAAATGCCATTTTGAGTCTTTGCCTCCTGAGTTTCCATATAATTAAGTGGCACTGTTCTAGTGACTGCAGCATAAGATGTCATACAATCTGAAACTGCAGAGTCTGATCAAAGTAATCTGCAATTTACTGCCTATGTGTACAAAGGGAGACATAGCAGGTTATAGTTTATATGAATAGTCTATTTTGAATGTTCATTAAACTTGTTATCCCTGTGGGATTTTAGTAGGAAAGTGTTTTTGCTTTGACCATCTGTTTAACAAAATGATGTTCATTACATTAGAAGTGTATATATTCATGTGTTTTAGTTTTGTAATTTAGGAGAGCTATTGATCTGATTCAAAGATGACCATTACCCATCTTTCCAAGGCCCATCTAAGTAGTACAGGTGTTTTGTCTTTTAAAATTGACATTCCTCGTTGCATTAAGTCTGTAGGGGAGAATACAATATAAATATTCTTCTGTGTAAACATAAGAATGTGCTGTAATCCCCAGTTCCTTTGGATACCTCAGAATTATATTTATTGTATACACATATAGTGTTTGTTTAATGTTTTGGTTTTACTGTTTTTGACATATTCTCATCAGTCTTCTCTCTAGTTTGCAAGCTCTGAAGTTATTGATTACGTCTAATGTGCAATTTGGCTTCTAATAAATGATATTTTATGATGATGGCAATGAAGTGAACTTTTTAAAAAAAATACTTAAGTGTTTTAGGTGGCAATGAGGTAAATTTTGAAGACTGTTAGGATTGTGGTTTAGAAAGTGAATGACTTTGTGCTGCTTAATAAGGGAAGTAAAATCGCTTGCTCCCTGGAACTCAGCAGAAAATTCCGGCGTCATTCTGGGAAGCTAGCGCTAGACCTCAATTTCCTTTCGTCTTTGCTGTACACAGATGTACAGGGGCAATGACCTCCGTCTTCACGGAGCAGCTACTGCTTGGCGCGGGTCGCCACTTAAAGCTTGGAGTCCGAGTAGCGGATGTGGTGAGTAGGACTCCCAGAAGACCTCGCGCGGCCTCAGGGAGATCCTGGGTCTCCGCTTGGCCACCAACCGCACGGGTCAGCGGAAGTGCCAACGAGATGACTTGCGCTACAGCGGCACACTGGTGAGGAACCGGAAGCCACGAGCCACTTCCGGTGCCCGGTTCCGGCAGCGCCTGCGCATTCCTGGGCAAGTGGGATGTGGTGAACGGTGGAGATCCATCAGTGGGGTTTGGCCGTGTGCCTGGCCATGTCTACTGCATATCGCTAGGTGATCTCCATGTAAATCTAGCAATATGGGTAAAAGCGTTTGCGGAGGAACTCCTCAGGTCTCTTCCTCCACATCAGCAGGAGGGTAACACGGGTGTGACTGTCGGGCACTAACATGAATCTCCATCCCATGATTCTAAGTGTTAGGACTGGAGAAGAAGCTGTGCGCCACCGTCCCAGCTCTAGTCCCACTTAGGCAATGCAGAGCTGTGGGCCTGTCTAGCATGTGTGTCTCTGGCTTGTTGAATTGGATACTTTGTGCATCTCACTTGTGCTGGATAGAGTGTCTTTTCTTTAGGACCAGTACCAATCTCAGGCTTTTGGTATGCTCTGCAGCCAAATTCTAACATGCTTCTGGTTAGCTGAACTGTACCCTCGGCTTACCTTTGGTAAATGGTATCTTCCCCAGGTGAGCTTAGCCACTTCCATGGCTACAAAGACCTCACTTTAGGTCAAACTCCAACTTCTCTTCTATGTACTCCAGATTCCTACTTTCAAGTACCTACAGGAGATCGTCCTTTGGATGTCTCTCAGGCATCAAAACACATGCCCTTAACTCATGCTTTTAGCGCCTCATCTGTTTGCCTCCAGTATGTGGGGCCACATCCACACAATTGCTCATGATATCAACAAACACCTCCTCTTTCCTCTTGCTATGGCTTGAATATTTGTGTACCCTAAAAATTCATGTGTTCGAATTCTAACACTTTAATTGATGTTATTAGGAGGTGGGGACTTTGGTAGACCCCTCATGATTGGGATTAGTGTCTTCATAAAAGAGACTGCAGGCCGGGTGTGGTGGCTTATGTCTGTAATCCCAGTTCTTTGAGAGGCCAAGGTGGGAGGATTGGTTAAAGCCAGGAGTTCAAGACCAGCTTGGGAAACATAATGGCACCCCGTCTTTACAAAACATTTATGTAGCCTGGTGTGGTGGCTGGTGCTTGTAGTCCTAGCTACTTGGGAGGCTGAGGCAGGAGGATTGCTTGAGTCCAGGAAGTCGAGGTTACAGTGAACTGTGATTGGGCCACTGTGCTTGAGCCTGTGAGGACCCAGCAAGAAGGTGCCATCATGGAAATGGCCCTCACCAGACACTGAATCTGCCAGTGCCTTGATCTGGGCTTCCTAGCCTCTAGAACTATGAGAAAAAAAGTTTTGTTGTTTATAAGCTACCCAGTTGACGGTAATTTTTTATAGCAGCCAGAACAGACTAAGACATCATATCCACTCAATCATCAAGTCTCATGGATTCTACCTCAAAAGTATCACCAAAACCTGAATGTTTCTGTCTCCACTGTCCCCATCCTGTCCAACGATACTCAGCTGGGTTACCTGAAATAGCCTGCTGATGACTTTCATATCACTCTTGTTCTCTGTCAACACAGCTAACACACTGCCATGTAATAAAAGAAGTATTGGCCGGGCGCGGTGGCTCAAGCCTGTAATCCCAGCACTTTGGGAGGCCGAGGCGGGTGGATCACGAGGTCAGGAGATCGAGACCATCCTGGCTAACATGGTGAAACCCCGTCTCTACTGAAAATACAAAAAACTAGCCGGGCGTGGTGGCGGGCGCCTGTAGTCTCAGCTACTTGGGAGGCTGAGGCGGGAGAATGGCGTGAACCCGGGAGGCGGAGCTTGCAGTGAGCCGAGATCAGGCCACTGTACTCCAGCCTGGGAGCACAGCGAGACTCCGTCTCAAAAAAAAAAAAAAAAAAAGAAGTATTATAAAATTGCTTGCTCCCTGAAACTCAGCAGAAAATTCCAGCATTATTGAGGGAAGACAACACTAGATGTTGATCTTTCCAGTCTTTGCTGCACAGAAGTAGAGGGCCAGGTACCAGATGATTATGATTATCTCATCATCCAACTTGACATCTTCCATTGGCTTCCCATTGTCCTTAGGGTCATTTAAATTTTCAACAAGACCTTCCTAGTCATTACTTCCCTGCCAGCATCAACTCCAGCTGTTCTTTTTCTCCTACCCCTCTCCAGCTACACTTTCGCTCAATTCATCAAATATACCAAGCTCTTTACTTTTCCTTTGTGCACATAAGTTTTCTATTACTTGGAACAACCCTCTCAATTCCTGCATTCTTTGTTTTACCCTCCTTATAGCAATATGCTTGTAATCGAATAGTAATTATGTAACTAATAAAATTTCATTGTCTCTATAGGAGCAGAGACCAGGAACATGGTAGATGCTTAAAATTATGCACTGAATGAAACTACTACAGCTGTCACTTTTATACTGTTGGTTTCAGCTTAAAGACTGACAGAGGGCCGGGTGCAGTGGTTCATACCTGTAATCCCAGCACTTTGGGAGGCCAAGGCAGGCAGATCACGAGGTCAGGAGTTCGAGACCAGCCTGGCCAATATGGTGAAACCCCATCTCTACTAAAAAAATACAAAAATTAGCCAGGCATGGTGGTGTGCACCTGTAGTCCCAGCTACTCAGGAGGCTGAGGCAGGAGAATTGCTTGAACCCAGGAGGTAGAGGTCACAGTGAGCTGAGATTGTGCCACTGCACTCCAGCCTGGGCAACAGAGTGAGACTTTGTCAAAAAAAAAAAAGGACACTGGTGCTGTCAGTTACTAGTAGGCAAGAGGTGTAACAGTGTACACAAAGAAACTGTAAGGAGTTTAGAAAAAAACGAAGAAAGCTTTCAGGATAAATATATAATGATGCCCTATAGGCTTGGAGGGAATAATTTAGCAAAGATGGCCAGTGCAGTGGCTCACGCCTATAATCCCAGCACTTTGGGAGGTCAAGGCAGGAGGATTGCTTGAGGCCAGGAGTTCCAGACCAGCCTGGGCAACATAATAAGACCCATCTCTACCAAAAATTTAAAAATTAGGCCGGGCACAGTGGCTCACGCCTGTAATCCCAGCACTTTGGGAGGCTGAGGTGGGCAGATCACGAGGTCAAAAGGTCGAGACCATCCTGGCCAACATGGTGAAAGCCCATTTCTACTAAAAAAAAAAAAATAGCTGGGCATGGTGGCACCCACCTGTAGTCCCAGCTACTTGGGAGGCTGACACAGGAGAATTGCTTGAACCCAGGAGGCAGAGGTTGCAGTGAGCCAAGATCGCACCACTGCACTCCAGCCTGGGGGGACAGAGGGAGACTACGTCTCAAAAAAAAAAAAAAAGCCAGGCGTGGTGTCACATGCCTGTAGTCCCACCTACTCAGGAAAGGATCACTTGAGCCTGGGTGAAGGCCTTAGTAAGCTGTGATTCTTCCACTGCACTCACCCTGGCTGAAAGAATGAGAACCTCCTCCCTGCCCAAAAAAAGTTTCATTTCACTGAGTGGGCATCAACAATATACAGAATGGGAAACTTCTGACTTTCCTTCCTTCCATGGATGCACTGAATATATCTACACATGGATCAGTTCTCTGTGAGAGAAATATAGAAACTAGTTGAGACTCCTACACACTGGGCAACTGAGAATATATCCACATCAAAATGGGTACCAACAAGTTGAGACACAATGTAAACCACAAACCTGGGCATAGTATCTTACAATTGGGAAGGAATCCCCAAATTCCAGATTTTTGAAGAATGAATGGTGTAGGCCAGACATACTGCTCCCAAACTTAAACAGTTTCCACCTGAGAGTTTGGCTCCTCAATCGTCTTACTCTGGGAATGGACAGGGTTCAGCATTTGTGAGTCCCCTGAGAAAAAAGAGGACATTTATTTATTTAGAGACAGAGTTTCGCTCTTTTCGCCCAGGTTGTAGTGCAGTGGCAAAATCTTGGTTCACTGCAACTTCCGCCTCCCGAGCTCAAGCGATTCTCCTGCCTCAGCCTCCTGAGTAGCTAGGATTACAGGTATGCACCACTACACCCAGCTATTTTTTTATTTTTATTTTTTTTTGAGACGGGGTCTTGCTCTGTCGCCCAGGCTGGAGTACAGTGGCGCAATCTCAGCTCACTGCAACCTCTGCCTCCTGGGTTCAAGCGATTCTCCTGCCTCAACCTCCCGAGTAGATGGGACTACAGGCACATGCCACCATGCCTGGCTAATTTTTTGTATTTTTAGTAGAGATGGGATTTCATAGTGTCAGTCAGGATGGTCTCGATCTTCTGACCTTGTGATCCACCCACCTCAGCCTCCCAGAGTGCTGGGATTATAGGTGTGAGCCACCATGCCCAGCCATAAGAGGACATTTTAAACAGGTATGTGAGCACTTTCAGTGGCTGTCCCCCAGGGTCAATGCAGAGCAAGCAGGCAGAAAGGCACCGTTCTGGCTGGGCACCATGGCTCATGCCTGTAATCCCAGTGCTTTGAGAGGCTGAGGCGGGAGGATCACTTGAGGCCAGGAGTTTGAAAACAGCGTGGGGGACAGTTTTTTTGTTTTTTTTTTAATTAGCCAGGTGTGGTGACATATACCTATAGTCCTAGCTACTCAGGATGCTGAGGCAGGATGATTGTTTGAGTCCAAGATTGAGGGTTGCGGTGAGCTATGATGGAGCCACTGCATTACAGCCTAGGTGGCAGACTGAGACCTTGTCTCTGAAAAAAAAAGAAAATAAGATTAAAAAAAAAGAATTAAAAAAAAAAAAAAAACGGTTTCATAGTCTTCCTAAAAGGGATTTGTCTACACATTTTCCCCAACTGCTGCCTCAACATTAGGCTTCTAAGTAGCCTACATCTAGTAGCTGATAGGGCTGGTAAACAATAGACCTCCAGGAGCATGAACAGGCACGTGGGAACTTCACTGGCGTTCTCCCCTCTGCCACTGCTCCATTCAGAGATAAAACTAGGGGCCAGGCATGGTGGCTCACCCTTGTAATCCCAGAACTTTGGGAGGCCGAGGCGGGTGGATCATTTGAGGTCAGGAGTTCAAGATGAGCCTGGGCAACATAGTGAAACCCTGTCTCTGCTAAAAAAAAAAATGCAAAAAATTACCTGGGCATGGCTGGGGGGTGTCGGGGAGGTGTGCCTGTAGTCCCAGCTATGCTGGGGGCTGAGGCAGGAGAATAGCTTGAACTCGAGAGGCAGAGGTGGCAGTGAGCTGAGATTGCACCACTGTACTCCTGCCTGGGTGACAGAGTGAGACTCTGTCTCAAAAATAAAGCAACAAAAGTAAAAAAACTAGGCTTCTAGCTTCTTCCTGGATGGTGTACCCCAACTTTTACAGCTTCCACCCAAGGGACCAGCTCCTAAGCTCCTAAATCATCTGTCTCTGGAAATTAATGAGACTGCATTCACAAGTCCCCTTAGACTACAGAGAAGAAAAGTGATTTTAAAAGGGTGTTTGAGCAGTTCTAGCATCCGTTTCCCCTGAGTACAAAGTGGGCAGACAAAAACACCCAGCTCCCAGTTTACCCCCAGGAAGGGGTTTGACTGCACACCTAACGTCCCAACTTTCCCAGCCGCTGTCCACGAGTCAGGCCTCTAGCCTATATCTTCTAGCCTATATCTGGGCACTGACTGGGCAGGCAATAAGTAGTCCTCTGGGAGCCTGAATGGACATGCAGTCGCTTTCTGCAATTCCTTTTGCAGGCTCACTCTAGAGATGGAGCCAAGCCTCTGAACAATCCATCTGTCCCTGACAGCAGATAGGAGCTACTATTCACTAGGCCCCTGGGGGTAACAACACATTAGGCAATGGGTTGAAAGAGTGTGCGGTCTGAATGAGAATGCATGCATTTGCTACATATTATCTCCCCAGCTTAGTACAGGGCAAGTGGGAGATCAACAACAGTTCCCAGCTTCTCCTTGAGGATAGAAGGAACTGGAACACATATAACACCCCAACTTTTCTAGCTAAATTTCAGAAACTGTCCTCAATATCACCAGTATTGGGGCACTGATGGCATTTGGTGCACGCCAATCTCTTGCAGCTACTAAGAACAAAGACAGCAGTTTGTACAAGCACAAAAGTTTGAGAGGCACCTAGAATCTCTGGTTGGGTTGATTGGTGAGGTTCATCTCCTACAAAAAATCAGATATTAAGACTTGGAAAGAGAGTTGTCTTATTTAATGCATGAAAATCAACACAGTCAACAAAAAAATCAAGAAACAGAAAATACGTTTCAAACAAAATAATAAGATAAATCTCCAGAAACCAATTCCAATGAAATGTAGATTAGTGATTTTACCTATTAGAGAATTAAAAATAGGCCGGGTGCGGTGGCTTATGCCTGTAATCCTAGCACTTTGGGAGGCCGAGGCGGGCGGATCACCTGAGGTTACATGTTAGAGACCAGCCTGGCCAACGTGGCGAAACCTCATCTCTACTAAAAATACAAAAATCAGCCAGGCATGGTGGCAGGCACCTGTAATCCCAGCTACTCGGAAGGCTAAGACAGGAGAATTGCTTGAACCTGGGAGGCGGAGGTTGCAGTGAACTGAGATCGTGTCATTGCACTCCAGCCTGGGCAACAGAGAAAAACTTCCTCTCAAAAAAAAAAAAAAAAAAACTAAAAAGAATTAAAAATAATCATAAATATGCTCACTGATGTCAGGAGTGTAATGTATGAACAAACCGAGACTTTCAACAAAGAGAAAATACAAAAACAGCGTTGACACGGTGGCTCACACTGTCATCCCAGCACTTTGGGAGGCCAAGGTGGAAGGATTGCTTGAGCTTAGGAGTTCAAGACCAGCCTGGGTTACATAGTAAGACCCCATCTCTACAAAAAATTAAAAATTAGCCAGGTATGGTGGCATACACCTGTGGTTCCAGCTCCTCTAGAGCCTGAGGTGGGAGGATGACTTGAACCTGGGATGTCAAGGCTGCAGTGAGCTGTTATCACACCACTGCACTCCAGCCTGGGTGACCAAGTAAGACCCTGTCTCAGAAAAGAGAGAAAATATAAAAACATACCAAACAGAAGTTGTAGATCTGAAGTATGTAATAACTCATCTGAAAAATTATCTAGAGGGTTTCACCCACAGACTAGATCAAGCAGAAGAAAGGGTCAGTGAATTTGAAGACCAGTCATTGGAAATCATCCAATCAGAGGGGCAAAAAATGAGAAAAAGAGAATAGCTTAAGGGACTTCAGGGACACCATCGAGTAGACTAATGTATGCATTACTGGATTTTCAGAAGGCAAAGAGAGAGAGCAAAATGGACAGAAAGCATGTTCAAACAAACAATGGCTGAAAACCTTCCAAAATTGGGGAATTAAATAGAAGTCGAGACCCAAGAAGCCCAAGGAACATGAAATAAGATGAATCCAGCCAGGTGTGGAGGCTCATGCCTGTAATCCCAGCACTTTGGGAGGCTGAGGCAGGTGGATCACTTGAGGTCAGGAGTTCGAGACCAGCCTGGCCAACATGGTGAAACCCCCGTCTCTACTAAAAATACAAAAATTAGGCAGGCATGGTGGCATGTGCCTGTAATCCCAGCTACTCAGGAGGCTGAGGCAGGAGAATGGCTTGAACCTGGGAGATGGAGGTTGCAGTGAGCCTAGATCGTGCCACTGCACTCCAGCCTGGTCGACAGAGCGAGACTGTCTCAAAACAACAACAACAACAACAAAAAAAAAACAATAAGATGAATCCAAAGAGACCCACACTGACATACATTACAATCGAATTGTCAAAAGTCAGAAACAGAATTTTGAAAGCAACCAAGGGAAAAGCAAATTCTGAGTACAAGGGACCCCCAATAAAACTATCAACAGAGTTTCCAGCATAAACCTTGTGGGCCAGAATGGAGTGGAACGACAGATTCAAAGTGCTGAAAGAAAAAAAGTTCCAGTCAAGAATGCTATATCCAACAAACCCATCCTTCAAAAATGAGAGGGAAATAAAGACTTTCTCAAACAAAAGCTGAGGAAGATTATCACCACTATACCTGCCTTACAAGAAATGCTAAAGAGAGTTCTTAAGGTTAAAACAGAAGTATGGAAAACAGCAACATGAGCACACAAAGTATGAAACTCATTGGCAAAGGTAAATATATAGTCAAAACTAATATTGTATTACTATAATAGTAGTGGGTAAATCAATTTTAGTTTTCTTATAAAAGTTAAAAGACAAAAGTAGTAAAACAACTATATTATGTTAATTGGTACAATATAAATAGGTGTTAATTGTGATATCAATAGCATATAAGCCAGAGGAGGAAAGAGAAAAGCAAAGTTCTCAAGGTAAGTTATCAGCTTAAAGTAGACTGTCATAAGAGATTTTATGTAAACACTTGGTAACTACAAAGAAAATGTCTATAGAATTAAAGAAAAAGAGAAAAGAATGAAAACATAAATACAAAAGCAATGAAATATGGCCAGGTGCAGTGGCCCACGCCTGTAGTCCCAGCACTTTGGGAGGCTGGGGCGGGCAGATTGCTTGAGGCCAGGAATTCGAGACCAGCCTGTCCAACATGGCAAAACCCCATCTCTACTAAAAATACAAAAATTAGCCAGGTGTGGTGGTGCACACTTGTAATCCCAGCTACTCAGAGAGCTGAGGCAGGAGAATTGCTTGAACCCAGGAGGCGAAGGTTGCAGTGAGCTGAGATCGTGCCACTGCCCTCCAGCCTAGGTGACAGAGCGAGACTCCGTTTCAAAAAACAAAACAAAACAAAAAACAGTGAAATACAAAAGAAGACAGAGAAAAAAGAGGGACAGAAGGACTATAAGACTAACAGAAAATAGTTAATAAAATGTCAATAGTAAATATTTCCTTATTTTTTATTTTTTGTTTGTTTTTGTTTTGTTTTGTTTTGTTTTTGAGACAGAGTCTTGCTCTGTCTCACCCAGGCTGGAGTGCAGTGGTGCTATCTTGGCTAACTGCAACCTGCACCTCCTGGGCTCAAGCAGTTCTCCTGCCCCAGCCTACCAAGTAGCTGGAATTACAGGTGTGTGCCACCATACCCAGCTAATTTTTGTACTTTTAGTAGAGACGGGGTTTGGCCGTGTAGGCCAGGCTGGTCTCTAACTCCTGACCTCAGGTGATCCGCCCGCCTCAGCCTCCCAAAGTGCTGGGATTGCAAATGTGAGCCACTGCACTCAGCCAACAATAGTTTTTTGAATATCACACGAAAAGCTCAGGCAAAAAAAAAAAAACAAAGCAAGACACAAGAAACAAGTAGGAATACATGAAGCTATAAAACTGCTGCAAAGCAAAAGAGGCAGTCAACAAAATGAAAAGGTAGACTATGGATTAAAAGAAAATACCTGCAAATAATATACCTGATAAAGTTATCAAATATATGAGGAAATCACACAACTCAATAACAAATTAACCAAATAACCCGATTCAAAAATGGACAATGAACTTGAATGGACACTTTTCTAAAGAAAACATAAAATAACCAACATATTGAGTGAGGAAAAGCAGGATGCATTCCCTTTGAAAACTGGCACAAGTCAGTAATGCCCTCTCTCACCACTTTTATTCAACATAGTATTGGAAGTCCTGGCCAGAGTAATGAGGCAAGAGAAAGAAATAAAAGGCATCCAAATAGGAATAAAAGAAGTCAGACTATCCCTGTTTGCAGATGACATGTTTCTATCTGGAAAACCCCATTGTCTCAGCCCAAAAGTTCCTTCAGCTGATAAACAACTTCAGCAAAGTTTCAGGATACAAAGTCAATGCACAAAAATTACTAGCATTCCTATGTACCTACAACAGCCAAGCCGAGAGTCAAATCAGGAAGGCAATCCCGTTCACAACTGCCACAAAAAGAATAAAATACCGAGCTGGGCTTAGTGGCTCATGCCTGTAATCCCAGCAAGATTCCATCTAAAAAAAAAAAGAAAGAAAGAATAAAATCCCTAGGAATACAGCTAATTAGGGAGGTGAAAGATCCCTACAATGAGAATTACAACACACAGCTGAAAGAAATCAGAGATGACACAAATGGAAAAACATCCCATGCTCATGGATAGCAAGAATAAATATCATTAAAAGGGACATATTGCCCAAAGCATTTTGTAGATTCAATGCTATTCCTATCAAACTACCAATGACATTCTTCACAGAATTATAAAAAGCTATTTTAAAATTCACATGGAACCAGCCCAGTGCGGTGGCTCACACCTGTAATTCCAGCACTTTGGGAGGCCGAGATGGGCGGATCATGAGATCAGGACATCGAGACCATCCTGGCTAACACAGTGAAACCCCATCTCTACTAAAAATACAAAAAAATTAGTTGGGCGTGGTGGCGGGCGCCTGTAGTTCCAGCTACTCGAGAGGCTGAGGCAGGAGAATAGCGTGAACCTGGGAGGCGGAGCTTGCAGTGAGCTGAGATGGCACCACTGCACTCCAGCCTGGGCAACAGAGCAAGACTCTGGCTCCAAAAAAAAAAAAAAAAAAATTGGAACCAAAAAGAGCCTGAATAGCCAAGGCAATCCTAGCAAAAAGAACAAAGCTGGAGGCATCACATTACCTGACTTCAAACTGTGCTACAGGGCTACAGTAACCAAAACAGCATGGTACTGGTACAAAAACAGGCACATAGGCCAATGGAGCAGAATAGAGAGCTCAGAAATAAGGCCACACTCCTAAGATCAGCTGAACGTCAACAAAGCTGACAAAAACAAGCAATGAGGGGGAAAAAATCCCTATTCAATAAATGGTGCTGGGATAATTGGCTAGCTATATGCCGAAGATTGAAACTGGACCCCTTCCTTACACCATATACAAAAATCAACTCAAGATGGATTAAAGACTTAAATGTAAACTCCAAAGCTATAAAAACCCTAGAAGACAACCTAGGCAATACCGTCTTGGACATAAGATCAGAAACTATTTCATGACAAAGACTCCAAAAGCAATTGCAACAAAAGCAAAAATTGAGACATGGGACTTAATTGAACTAAAGAGCTTCCTCTGCACAGCAAAAGAAACTATCAACAGAGGAAACAGACAACCTCCAGAATGGAAGAAAATATTTACAAATATGCATCTGACAAAGGTCTAATATCCAGCATCTATAAGGAATGTAAACAAATTTGCAAGAGAAAAACAACCCCGTTAAAAAGTAGGCAAAAGACATGAACAATTTTCAAAAGAAGACGTACATGCAACAAACAATCATAAGAAAAAAAGCTCAGTATCACTAATCATTAAAGAAATGCAAATAAAAAACCATAATGAGATACCATCTCACACCAGGGAGAATGTCTATTATTAAAAAGTCAAAAAATATGCTGGCAAGATTGCAGAGAAAAGGGAACACTTATACACTGTTAGTGGGAGTATAAATTTAGCCCAACCATTGTGAAGAGCAATATGGTGAGTCCTCAGAGAGCTAAAAATAGAACTACAGTTTGATCCAACAATCCCATTACTGGGTATATACCCAGAGAAATATAAATCATTCTCCTGTAAAGACACATGCACATGAATGTTTCCAGCAGCACCATTCACAGTAACGAAGATACGGAATCAACTTAAAGGCCCATCAGTGACAGATTGGATAAAGAAAACATACATATACACCATGAAATACTATGCAGCCATAAAAAAGAATGAGATCATGTTTTTTGCAGGAATATCGATGGAGCTGGAGGCCAGAAAATACTGCACGGAACTTTCTTTCTTTTTCTTTTTTTTTTTTTTTTTTGGTGTTTTTTTAGATGGAGTCTCGCTCTGTCAACCCAGCTGCAGTGCAGTGGCAGGATCTCAGTTCACTGCAACCTCTGCCTCCTGGGTTCAAACGATTCTCCTGCCTCAGCCTCCCGAGTAGCTGGGACTATAGGTGCATGCCACCATGCCCGGCTGATTTTTGTATTTTCAGTAGAGACGGGGTTTTGTCATACTGTCCAGGCTGGTCTTGAACTCCTGACCTCATGATCTGCCCACCTCGGCCTCCCAAAGTGCTGGGATTACAGGCGTGAGTCACCACACCTGGCCTGCATGGAACTTTCAGTACTATTCCACTGACCAGCCATATTTCCATCTGTCTTCCTGTCCTTGGGCCTTCCTTTTCCCTAAGACACAAAAATATTGACATTAGGCCGCTTAAGAACTCTACGATGACGTCTAAGTGTTCAAGTGAAAGGAAGAGTCACATCTCTCACTTTATTTTTGGAGATGGAGTCTTGCTCTGTCGCCCAGGCTGGAGCACAGTAGCATGATCTTGGCTCACTGCATCCTCCGCCTCCCGGGTTCAAGTGATTCTCCTGCCTTAGCCTCCCGAGTAGTTAGGACTACAGGTGCGCACCACCACGCCTGGCTAATTTTTGTATTAGTAGAGATGGGGTTTCACCGTGTTGGCCAGGTTGGTCTCCAACTCTTGACCTCGTGATCTGCCCACCCTGGCCTCCCAAAGTGCTGAGATTACAGGCATGAGCCACCACTCAGCCCATCTCTCACTTTAAATCAAAAGGTAGAAATGATTAAGCTTATTGAGAAAGGCATGTCAAAACCTGAGACAGGCCAAAAGCTAGGTTTTCTGTGCCAAATGTTTCACCAAATTGTGAATTCAAAGGAAAAGTTCTTGAAGGAAATTTGAATTGCTACTCCAGTGAACACAAGAATGATAAAAAAGTGAAACAGTCTTTTTGCTGATATGAGGAAAGTTTGAATGGTGTGGATAGAAGATCAAACCAGCTACAACATTCCCTTAAACTAAAGCCTAATCCAGATCAAGGCCCAAACTCTCTTCAGTTCTGTGAAAGCTGAGAGATGTGAAGAAGTGCAGAAGAAATGTTGGAAACTAACAAAGGTTGGTTCCTGAGGTTCAAGGAGAAAAGCCATCTCCATAACATAAAAGTGCAAGGTGAAGCTTCAAGTGCTGATGGAGAAACTGCAGCATGTTATCCAGAAGATCTCGCTAAGATCATTGATGAAAGTGGCTACAATAAGAATAGATTTTCAATGTAGACAAAACAGCCTGCTACTGGGGAAAGACGCCATCTAAGACGTTCCTAGCTAGAGAGGAGAAGTCAATGTCTGGCTTCAAAGCTTTAAAGGGCAGGCTGGTTTTCTTGTTAGGGGCGAATGCAGTTGGTGAAGCCAGTTCTCATTTACCATTCTGAAAATCCTGAGGCCCTTAAGAATTATGTTTATTCTGCCTGTGCTCTATCAATTGAACAACAAAGACTGGATGACAACCTATGTGTTTACAACATGGTTTTCTGAATATTTTAAGCCCACTGTTGAGACCTACTGCTCAGAAAAAAAAAAAAAAAAAAAGATTCCTTTCCAAATATTACAGTTTATTACAATGCACCTGGACAACCAAGAGCTCTGGTGGAGATATACAAGGGAGTTAATGTTTTCGTGCCTGCTGACACAACATTTATTCTGCAGCCCATGGATCAAAGAGTAATTTCATCTTTCTCTTTATTTTCTTTTTTTTTTTTGAGATGGGCTCTCACTCCCCCAGACTAGACTGCAGTGGTACGATCATAATTCATTGCAGCCTAGCTGCTGGGCTCAAGTAATCCTCCTGCCTTGGCCTCCCAAGTAGCTGAGACTACAATATGTCTCATTTGCTCAATTTTTAAAATTTTTCTGTAGGCTGGGTGCGGTGGCTCACGCCTGTAATACCAGCACTTTGGGAGGCTAAGGCAGGCAGACCACGAGGTCAGGAGATCAAGACCATCCTGGCTAACACGGTGAAACCCTGTCTTTGCTAAAACTACAAAAAATTAGCCGGGCATGGTGGCACGTGCCTGTAGTCCCAGCTACTCAGGAGGCTGAGGCAGAATAATTGCTTGAGCCGGGGAGGTGGAGATTGCTGTGAGCCAAGATATTGCCACTGCACTCCAGCCTGGCAACAGAGCAAGACTGTCTCAAAAAAATTTTTTTTCTGTAGCGATGGGGTCTGGATATGTTGCCCAAGCTGGTCTTGAACTCCTGGGCTCAAGTGATCCTCCCGCCTCAGCCTCCCAAAGTGCCGGGATTACAGGCATGAGATACCGCCCCCAGCCAAAAGTGTTTTGTTTTGTTTTGTTTTTGCTTTTGTTTTTGTTTTTTGAGACAGAGTCTCACTGTGTTGCTCAGGCTGGAGTGCAGTGGCGTGATCTCAGCTCACTGCAACCTCCATATCCTGGGTTCAAGCGATTCTCCTGCCTCAGCCTCCTGAGTAGCAGGGAGTACGGGAGCATGCCACCACACCCAGCTAATTTTTCTGTTTTTGTGGAGATGGGTTTCGCCACGTTGGCCAGGCTTTTCTGGAACTCCTGACCTCAAGTGATCTGGGTGCCTCAGCCTCCCAAAGTGCTGGAATGACAGGTATAAGCCATGGCACCCAACCATTTTGTTTCTGAGACAGGGTCTTGCTCTGTCACTCTGGCTGAAGTACAAGTGGCACAGTCACGACTCACTGCAGCCTCAGCCTCCCAGGCTCAAGTGAACCTCCCACCTCAGGCTCCCAAGTAGCTGGGACTACAGGTGTGCACCACCATGCCCAGCTAATTTTAAATTTTTTTTTGTAGAAATGGGGTCTTCCCTGTGTTAACTCCTGAGCTCACAGAGCAGTCCTCCCACCTTGGTCTCCCAAATTGCTGGGATTACAGACATGAGCCACTTGCCCAGCCTAAAAGTGTTTTTTTGAGATGGAATCTACTCTTGGTAAAGATGCTGTGAATGTTGTTGAAATGACAGCAGGATTTAGAATATTACATAAACTTAGTTAATGAAGCAGCAGCAGGATTTGAGAAGATTTTGAAAGTTTTACTATGGCCAAAATGCTATCACCCATTATAACATGCCCTGAAGAAATCTTCTGTGAAAGGAAGAGTCAACTGATTTGGCAAACTTCATTGTTATCTTATTTTAAGAAATTGTCACGGCCACCCCAACCCTGTGCAGCCACCACCCTTATCAGCATTACCTTTATCTGATGTAATACTTTTCCGCACTTAATAGGCTACAGTATAGTGTAACTATAGGTTTTATATTCACCAGGAAATCAAAACATTTGTGTGACTCATTTTATTGGGACATTCACTTTATTGTAGGGGTCTGGAATCAAAACTGCAATATCTATGAGGATACTGTGTATACCTAAGGTACATTATTTACAGTAGCCAAGACTTGAAAGCAACCTAAGTGGCTACTGGTGGATAAATGGATATACACACACACACACACACACACACACACGCGCGCGCACACACAGTGGAACATTATTCAGCCTTAAAAAGGAGATCTATGTGCCAGGTGCAGTGGCTTACCCCTGTAATCCGAGCACTTTGGGAGGCCAAGGTGGGTGGATTTCTTGAGCCCAGGTGTTTGAGACCAACCTGGGTAACATAGTGAGACCCCATGTGTACAAAAAAAATTGTTTTATAAAATAAGCCATAAAATAACCCCATCTCTACTAAAAATACAAAAATTAGCTGGGCATGGTGATGCAGCTGGCTAATTTTTTTTTTGGTAGAGACGGGATTTCACCATGTTGGCCAGGCTGGTCTTGAACTCCTGGCCTCAAGCGATCCACCTCCCTCGGCCTCCCAAAGTCCTGGGATTACAGGTGTGAGTCACTGCGCCTGGCCCCAAGCCTTATAATTAAGTAGAAATCTATGTTCCTTCTCTTTTAGGACAGATGCTCTTTGTCTAACTTGATTCAGGATGGGTATATGTGGTGGGTTGAGTCATGGCACCCCAAATGTTTCCACATCCTAATCCCTGGAACCCATGAAGTTTACCTTATATGGCAAAAGGGGAAGGATCTTGAGATGGGGAGATTATTCTGGATTATCCTGGTGGGCCCAACATCATAACGGTCCTTATACAAGGGAAGCAGGAAAGTCATAGAGGAGAAGGTGGTGGAATCAGATTGGAGTGATGCATTTTGAAGATAGAGGCCAAAGGATGTGGGTGGCTGCTAGAAGCTGAAAAAGTCAAGGCAAGACATTGACACCTCAGAGCCTCCAGAGGAACCAGCCTTGCCGACAGCTTGATTTTGGCTGAGTGAGATTAATTTCGGATTTGTGACTTCTAGAACGATAAGGTTGTGGGAGTTTTTTTGTTGTTTTGTATTTCTTCTTTTTTTTTTTTTTTTGAGTCCGAGTTTCACTGTTTTTTCCCAGGCTGCAGTGCAGTGGCACAATCTCAGCCCACTGCAGCCTCTGCCTCCCATGTTCAAGTGATTCTCCTGCCTCAGCCTCCCTAGTAGCTGGGATTATAGGCATGCACCACCACACCCGGTTAATTTTTATATTTTTAGTAGAGATGGAGTTTCACCATATTGGCCACGCTGATCTTGAACTTCTGACCTCAGGTGAACTTCTGACAACCTTGGCCTCCCAAAGTGCTGTGATTACAGGTGTGAGCCACTATGCCAGGCCCCAGTTTGTGTTGTTTTAAACCATTAAGTTTGTGGTCATCTGTTACCACACCAATAGGTACCTAATACAGATGTGACTATGACTTGGAGATTAAGGGACAACAGTGAAATCAGCCTGGTTTCAGCAGGGTGAGGTGGAAACACAATGAGGAAGAAAGAGGGCTTGACCAGGGAGAGGTATCAGGATGGATCCAGGTATGGGGCAGGTCGGATACAGAAGCTAAATTCTTCGTTATTTAACATAACAGATGGGAATGGGATCTGGGCCTAAAGTACCTAAAGGACCATAAAAGCTATAAGGAAGGCCGCTGGGCCTTCAATAAGCCTCTGCCCAAGAGACAGAAGCTCACTTGTGCATTCAACAGATTGTGACGAGGATCTCTGAATTTAGGCAGAAATGGGCCCTTGGATACAGCGGGGATTCTCAACTGTTTTAAATATTGAACATCTGTTTCTCTTGGCTGCACATTGGCAAAGCTAAAGTTATGGAAAAACAATGTTCTTGTTTTGAAAGAGCTTTTATAGTGCATGGTAGTTTCCCAGCCTTGGCGATACTGATTTTTTGGCCAGGTCATTGCTGTGGGGGCTGGCTGTCCCAGCACTGCAGGAGGTGCAGTAGGACCCACTGGAGGCCAGCAACAACCCTCCCTCCCTCAGTCATAACAACCAAAAGTGTCTTTGGACATTGTCCGACATCCCCTGGGGGGTTCCCTGTTTAGCAGCCCTGG
The DNA here is from genome assembly GCF_008728515.1 of Papio anubis. NCBI lineage: Eukaryota > Metazoa > Chordata > Mammalia > Primates > Cercopithecidae > Papio > Papio anubis. Next base: position 62,156 of record NW_022163514.1, on the reverse strand, counting down.
TGTATAGGGTCTAGTAGAGAGACTGGACCCCAATTTTAACAGAAGTCTGCCTAGGGCTCCTCAGTGAAGCCTTTGAGAGAAGGAAACTCTTGTGAGAGGGAGGAGGCAGGAAGGAATGAGAAACATCAGGAACTAAAGGCAAAGGAAACAATTGTGTGCAAGACCCCAAAGAGGACTTGTAGGTGTGCACATGTCCCTCAGCAGTTAGGAGGGACAAGAGATTCCTTGTGGGGGACAGAAGAGCTCAGCCCACAGCCCTGAGGTGACTGGTAATCACTTGATGATACTGATGTTTTGGGAAGAATGCTACCTTGCTGAGCGTACACCTGTAATCCCAGCACTTTGGGAGTCTAAGGTGAGAGGATGGCTTGAGCCCAGGAGTTCGAAGATAGACTGGGCAACACAGTGAGACTCTGTCTCTACAAAAAAAATAGAAAAACTAGCCAGGCATGGTGGTGCATTCCTGTAGTCCCAGCTGCTCGGGAGGCTGAGGCGGGAGGATTGCTTGAGCCCAGAAGATTGAAGCTATAGTAAGCCGTGATCACGCCACTGCACTCTAGCCTGAGTAACAGAGTGAGACCCTGTTTCAAAAAAAAAAAAAAAAGCTACCTGGTTCTATTTGCCGCATCAGGAATGCACTAATCTGCCAAACTTTTTCTCTAAACTGAGCAATGAGCTAGGAATTATATACTGATTTGCATTTTAATTTCCACTTTGAGAAAACAAGGAGGTGGCATTAGCCGATCTCTCAGGCTTAGTTCCAGGATTCATTTTATATAAATATATTTTGTCACTTAAAAATATGCTGTTGAGGTACAATTTATGTATCATAAAATTAGCCCATTTCAGTGATTTTAGTAAATTTACTGACTTGTGCAACCATTACCGTAATCCAGTCTTAGAATATTTTCATTACCCCAATCCTTTTGCTATTTTTTTAAATTTTCCTGAGACAGAGTCTCACTCTGTCATCCAGGCTAGAGTGGAGTGGTGCAGTCATAGCTCACTGCAGCCTCTAACTCCTGGGCTCAAACGATACTTTTGCCTCAGCCTTCAGAGTAGCTGGGATTATAGACATGCACCATCATGCCTGGCTTATTTTTGTATTTTTTGTAGATCAGGGCTTAGCTACATTGCCCAGCCTGGTCTCAAACTCCTGGGCTCAGTCATCCGCCTCAACCTCTCAAAGTGTTAGGATTACATGTGTGAGCCACTGTACCCTCACAGCATTTTGTTATTCTTAAAGCTAATGGGCTAAGTGAGAAAGGAGAGTAGGAAGAATTCCCTCTTATATCTCCTTAGTATTCTTCATCCACTACTTTCTTCTCACTGTAGCTTTTTCTTATGTGTTAGGCTGGGGTTGCAGTAACTGTATAGATGTTTTTTGTTTTGTTTTTTGTTTTTTGTTTTTTGTTTTCCCCTCAAAGGTGCTTTGAGAACAGGCATGGTGGTTCACACTTGTAATCCCAGCACTTTGGGATGCCAAGGCAGGAGAATTGCTTGAGTCCAGGAGTTCGAGACCAGCCTGGGCAACATAGCGAGACCCTGTCTCAAAAAATAAAAATAAAAGATGCTTTGATACAAAAAAGATCCCTCAAATGTAATTTTCTTTTCTTTTTGTAAAAGCAGCATCTAATTACTTGGAAACTCTTCTCACACAAATGTGCATATTCTCATTTAATTCATCCTTTGCTATAAACAGCTAGTAATTACAGAAAGAATATGAGGGATCTATTTTCCAATGAACTTTGCCTTGAAATTCTGGTAGATCACTCATCTTTATTAAAGAAGCGTGTGCATGATAAAAAATTGTCTGGTATGACAGCAAATGCATAACTATATATAGAATTTATCCCTTAACATATTTTAGAGGATAAAGCAACAGAGGGACGATTTAACAATAAGCGGGCCACCTGCAGGATTGTCCTAATTCTCTCTCAGGAGTTACTCCTTGCTCTCTGCAGAGACTTAAGTTCTCTTTGCCCCAATACCTAGAACTGCCATCTCTTCACCATGTCATCATGCACAGTTGGGCCCTGGTTGGCCTTTTCTGGGCCTCCTCACAGCAGAATGTGCATCATCATTCCTCATAGGCCTCTTGCTTTCCTTGTAAGTCACACAGTCTTTGTGATTTACATGCAAGTAAGGGGGAGGAGAAACACAAACACCTTCCTTGTGAATCTAAAGCATGGAGTGCTCCTTTCAATCCCCATGGTGGAGCCTGTGATGCTGGTGAAGGTTTGAGCTCTGGCGAAAGCTTTTCCCACACTGGCCACACTGGTATGGCTTCTCTCCAGTGTGGATCCTCTGGTGCAGCTTCAGGGTTGACTGCCGCCCAAAGCAGTTTCCACACTCTCCGCACGTGTACGGTCTCTCTCCTGTGTGGACTCTCTTGTGTCTCTTCAGCTCTGAATTCCACGTGAAGCTTTTCCCACAGTCATCGCATTTGTAGGGTTTCTTTGCTGAGCGGGTGGGCTGGTGACCAAGATGTTGCAAACGGTTGCTCAGGCTCCGTTTACCTCCTTTGCTTTTCTTCAGCTCTCTCAGTGGGTGGCTTTTTAGGGGGCTGCTGATGTATTCCACCCTGCAATGTCTCTGGTAGTGAGCAAATGGCTTTTGAGCATTTGGGGGGCTGACCTGCCTCCGTGACAACCGAGGTTCACTCATATTTGCCCCTCTTGGTTCAGGACTCTGCAGACCATTCCCTTTGGATCTGCCAGCTGACACTGCACATGGCTTTGCTCCTTTAGCCCCTTCCTGTTGTGGATTTTCCTTGTTGTCACTTCTCATTCTGGGGGCCTCTATAATTAGAAAGAAAATGCTTCATTTTCTGCACTTGGAAGAAATAACTTCAGCAAGAGTTATGAAATACTCTGAAAGTTTCTCAAAGGGTGGCCCTCCATTGGCAACTTGCATTAGAATCATCTGGGGCATTTGTTAAACAAACAGGCTCTTCACCCTTCCCCCAAAGCTGCTGGGTCAGAATCTCTGGGGGTTGGGCCTGATAATCTGCACAGTTAGCAGGCTCCTGGGGTGATTGTGATTTATATTAAATTTAGGAACCAAGTTCTCCAACCTCCTTCCTCCTTTCTCCGTTTAGGGAAAGGTTTAGGAAAGGAAGAACAGGGAAAAGCAAACCCATCAGAACTGGGTATCGACCAATGAATGAAAGAAGGAAGAGAGGTGAAATCTCAACATTGTAAATTTTACTGCTGTAGTCTGGTGCCTGAGCTATTTCAACAAATACCCCTCACTTCGTAAACACTAACTGACAACCACCTTCTCTTCAAAAGATAGTAAGTTCAGAGACTGTGATGTTTTCTTTCATTACAAATTTGAAGTATATGAGTTCAGAAACTGGAATATGGGCTTAGCCATGTATCCTAATTACAGAAGGACTGACAGTCTGGATGGAGATGAGCTGGAATAGCCTGTGGGAAGTCACAGGATCTGGAGAAGGATCCCTTGTGATGTGGAAAATGCATGTGTGTGCATGTGCATGCACAGGCACATGCATGCTGTTCAATATGGCAGCCACTAGCCACATGTGACTGTGTGGCTACTGGGTACTTGAAATGTGACTACTGTGAGTAAGGAACCTAATTTTAAATTTTATTTAATTTTAATTCATTTAAATTCAAATGTAAATAATCAGCCTATACAATCAGGGTCAATTGCTTTTTGACAAGACAATTCAATGGGAAAAGAATAGTCTTTTTCATAAATGATACTAGGACTGCTGGATTTCCACATACAAGAGAATGAAGTTGGACCCTACTATGGTCTGAATATTTATTCCCCCCTGTTCCCTGACACACATACATTGACAGTCCTCCGTGCAGTGGTCTTGGGAGGTGGGGCATCTGGGAGGTGATTAGGTTATGAGGGTGCGGTCTTCATAAATGGGATTAGTGTCCTTATAAAAGAAACTCAAGAGACTACCATTTATGAGGAATGGGACCTCGCCAGATACCAAATCTGCTGGCACCTCGATCTTGAACTTCCCAGCATCCAGGAACTGTGAGCAATAAATTTCTGTTGTTTATAAATTACCTAGTCTAAGGCAATTTGTTATAACAGCCTGATCAGATTAAGACAGACCCCTACCTCAAATCCTATATAAAAATTGACTTGTTTCTTTATGTATGGAGGAAAATTTAACTTTAAATGGACCAAATACCTAAAAGTAAGAGCTAAATCTATGTCTCTTTGAAGAAAACATAGCTGTACATATTTGTGCCCTTGGATTAGGCAGTGGTATTTTACACATGACACCAAAGCATAAAGAAATTAAAAAATAGATAAATTACACTGTAGCAAAATGAAAAACGTGTGCTTCAAAGGACACTATCAAGAAAGTGAGACAACCCACAGAATGAGAGAAAAGATTTGCAAATTACACATAATAAGGGTCTAGTGTCTAGAACATATAAAGGACTCTTATAAAAAATGAAAACAAATAACCCGATTTAAAAATGAGCAAAGGATCTGAACATTTTTCCAAACAAGATATGTAATTGGATAATAAGCACATGAAAAGATGTTCGACACCATTAGTCACCAGGGAAATGTAAATCAAAACCTCAAATCAAAATTTCTCAACCTAATAGGATGGATAGAAGACAATAACAAGTGCTAGCAAGAATGTGGAGAAATCGGAATCCTCACACAGTATTGGTGGGGATGTAAAATGGTACAGCTGCTTTGGAAAACAGTCTGGTAGTTCCTCATAAGTCAAAGATAGAATTACCATATGACCTAGCATATGGTAATTCCACTCCTAGGTATATACTCAAGAGAAATGAAAACATGTCTACACAAAAACACACGCATTTATAGCAGCATTCTTCATAATAACCAAAAAGTGGAGACAACCCAAAAGTCTATGAACAGATGAACCAACATGAACAAAAAACCAGCATGTAATATATCCATACAATGCCTATTATTCAGCCACAGAAAAGGAATGAAGCACTGACTCATGCTACAGCATGGATAAAACTTGAAAACATGCTCAGTGAAAGAAGCCACACACGAAAGACCACATATTGTGTGATTCAATTTATTTATTTATTTATTTATTTTTGAGACAGGGTCTTACTTTGTCACACAGGCTGGAGTGCAGTGGCACGATCTCAGTTCACTGCAGCCTCGACCTCCCAGGTTCAAGTGATCCTCCTGCCTCAGCTCCCCCAAGAAGCTGGGATTACAGGTGTGCAGCACCATGCCCCCCTAATTTTTGTATTTTTTTGTAGAGATAGGATTTCGCCATGTTGCCCAGGCTGGTCTCGAACTCCTGAGCCTAAGCGATCCGCCTGCCTCGGCCTCCCAAAGTGCTGGGATTACAGGCGTGAGCCACTGTGCCCGGCCTGTGTGATTCCATTTATATACAATGTTCAGAATAAGCAAGTCTAGAGACAAAAGTAGACTGTGGTTGCCAGGGGCTGAATGTTTATGTTCCCCCAAATTCATATGAAATTCTAACTCCCAAGGTAATAGTGTTAGGACGTGGGGCCTTTGGGAGGTGATTAGGTCACGAGGGTGTTGCCCTCACTGGAATGGGATTAATGCCTTCATGAAAGAGCCCCACAGGAGCCTGTCTTCCCCTTCTGCCACATGAGGACTGAGAAGTAGGCAGTCTGTGACCTGGAAGAGGAGCCTCACTGGAACCTAACCATGCTGGCACCTTGAACTCAGACTTCCCAGCCTCTAGAACTATAACAAATAAACTCCTGTTGTTTATAAACTACCTAGTCTCTAGCATTCTATATTAGCAGCCTGAACAGCCTAAAACACAAAGTACCTCATTGAATGTAGCAAATGTTAAGAAAATAAGGATTTTTGTCTTCTTGTAACTCTCCTCTCTAATGTGCTGATTGTATCTTGTATTCACATCACCAGGCTTGGCCAAAATGTCACTGTCATTCAGGCTTAGAGATCACAGGACTGTGTAGAACAAGGCCAGCAGTTACACAAATATCACACCAGAGAAAGGGAAATAGATTTGAGGATTTAAAGTATAAGCAACATCATGGAGGAGGACAAAGATATATGATATAGGGTGAGGTTTTTTTTTTCTACCAGGCCCCTTCTAAACAGAGGAGCATTTTAAGCAATGAAACTCAGCCATAGCTTGCATGGAAGTTCATCTGTGGCCATATTTGGATCTGTCTTTTCTATAAGAAGTTCTGAAAGGGACAGAAAAGTAGGTACAACCCTGTCATGCAGTGGATTGTCAAATATTCATTAACAGAAAATGACAAAACATACTTATTTGTAGTATCACCACCATTCTAATTAGTGAAATTTGTTTAGTGAGTAATCATCTACTATTATATACAACATTTTAAAAAACACACACATGTGGTCTATGCCTTTGCAGAACCATGAGATACACTGATGGAGATAAAGGGCTGATGAGAGGGAGAGAAAAGGCAGAGTGTTTACCTGTCCCAGCCAATTTGGGGGTTGGTTCTTGGAGGAGTGGGGATTTCTCCCAATGATGGGGGCTCAGCCGGTCATAAGCTCCCGCCTGGGAAGGTTCTGCTGGAGAGCTCTCCCTGAGATCTCTCCTAGGAGTCTGCGGTTGAAAGTCTGGCAGTTCCTGTTCTCCAAGCTGAGATCCAGTTTTCTCCAAGAGCACCTTTTGCCCCTGCATACAAACGGCCACCTAGGAACAAGCCCCATTAATTCCATCCATCAGGACTGAGGGAAGCTTGATCTCTCACTGTTGTATAATGACCTGTTTACCTTGGGAATTGCTGATAACCATCTAGAGGTCAACTTTCATAGAAACCACTGAAACCGTCAAAGGAAGTAAAGGGAAGGATGTGAAGAATGACAGGAATGAGGATGCTACAAGTCAGCCGAGTGGCTTCCCCTAAAGCTTGGGCCTTTCTCAAGGGCCAGAGTCAAAGTTATCAGGGTAGCTGCTGGCACAAATATCAGAGTCAGTCACGACACTGGACCATCAGATGCCCACTCTACACACCACGCCCCCCGCCCCAACCTACTTCTGCTGGAAATAGGCCCTGTAGGAACAGGAAGCAGTATGGTGAGAGGCTGTTACAAACTCTTCTTATCTAATACATTGTTCTGCCAAAGACTTTCCTGGTAAGGAGATTCCAGTAGTAGTAGGGGTCTAAGAGGACTACCCTACCCTCATTCCCTAACAAGTTCTATTTTCGGAAGTACCTGCTGTTTGCTTCTTGCCTAGGTCCTGACTGGGGTCTGACTTCGGGGAGGGGAGTGGCCAGCAATGGCAACACTGGCCAGTTAAACTGTAACTTCCTGATCCAAAGACAACAAGCTAGTCAGGCACTGTGGGGCTCACTCCTGTAATCCCAGCACTTTGGGAGGTCAAGACAGGTGGATTACCTGAGCCCAAGAGCCTGGGCAATGTGGAGAAACCCTGTCTCTACAAAAGTACAAAAATTAGCCATGCATGGTGGCATGTACCTGCAGTCCCAACTACTTGAGAGGCTGAGGTGTGAGGAACACTTGAGCTGGACGTGGAGGCTGCAGCAAGCAGAGATTGCACCACTGCACTCCAGCCTCAGCAACACAGTGAGACCCAGTCTCAAAAAAAAAAAAAATCAAAGACAATAAGCTAGGCCAGGTGTGGTGGTTCACACCTGTAATCCCAGCACTTTGACAGGCCAAGGCGGGTGGATCACTTGAGGTCAGGAGTTCGAGACTAGCCTGGCCAACATGGTGAAAACCCTCTCACTAAAAAATACAAAAATTAGCTAGGCATGGTGGCAGGTGCCTGTAATCCCAGCTACTCAGGAGTCAGAGACCTGAGAATCACTTGAACCGGGGGGCAGAGGTTGCAGTGGGCTGAGATGGCACCACTGCACTCCAGCCAGGGCAACACAGCAAGACTCCATCTCAAAAAACAAAACAAAAACAAAAACAAAACAATAAGCTAGAACTTCCAATGAAATGAAGTTCCTCAAAGTCCAACTGCTACTAAACAGGGTGACCCTGCCTGCTAAGAATTCTGCTTGTAGGAAAACTAAGATGGTGTGGGAAGAGCTGACAGAAGGGATTCAAGAACCTTACAATTTTTACTTCTGGTGACATAAGGTGCATAAAGGAATGGCAAGAACGTTGGTCCTCTGTTGCCTCACTGGGTATCAGTAGTTAGATTTTCTAAAAACCTGTTAACAACTCGGGATAGGTTCCCAGACAGAGGCTGGAAGCAACTTCTGAAGCCATCCAGTCCACTTCTGAGACTCAGTCCTTAAATAGGGAGAGATCCAGATACCAAACATTACCTAGATGAAAAAGAAATCCCCAGGATGATGGGAGAGGACCCTCCTTACCCACTGCTTTGGTTTCTTGGATGCTCTGTGAAAATCTTCCACGAGGGTCACAATGTCCTTGCTGTTCGTTGGACATCGATGCCTGACCCGAGCCTGGATCTCTGGGGGCAGGATGGTCAGGAACTGCTCCATCACCAGAAGCTCCAAAATCTGCTCCTTGGTGTGCAGCTCGGGTTGCAGCCACTGACGGCAGAGCTGTCGGAGCTGGGAGAGTGCCTCTTGGGGTCCAGACACCTCTTGATAACAAAAGCGTCTGAAGCTCTGGCGGCAGAGCTCAGGATCGGGGCAGTTTTTTTGCAGAGTAGGCCCCCGTTTCTCTTCTAGTTTGGCTATTATGTGTCTCTCTTGCTTGGAGGAAGCTTCAGTGTTGGAGCTTAAAGTTATCTCCATTTTAGCTGCCATTTTGAGCGTCAGGAGACAACTCTCTCCTTGTAAACGTGTTAAGCCTTTGGGATCATGACCTTGGAGAAGTCTCTGAATACTAGAAAGACTCCAAAAACGAAGGTTCTCTGAGGATGTTAGGGAGAACGGGATGCAGAGACAAGGCCTCACTTGCTAGCCTTTACTAGCCAAACTCAAGACAACGCGGTCCCTGGGAGTGGGAAGAGTTTTGTCTTCCTGTCAGTTTTTTGAAGTCTTGCAAAGGAGAAAAGTCATAACGTCCTAAAAGGACTCTGGGGAAAAAATATTTCTTTTATTTCAGTAGCAAGCACACAGGTCTCGGGTTTAATGAGCAATACGCTCTAACTGGCGGGTGGAGCGGAATCCCTAGGAAAAGTTCAAGCTGTCACAGGTAGCTTGCCCCAACTCTCCCGCATGACGGCAGCAACCGACCTGGCGCATGTCACCGGGTGTTAAACGGTAGAGTTGAGCAAGGCCACAGCGCCAGCCGGGGGTGTGAGGTAGCGAACAGCCTCCTGCACGCGAGCGAAGCGGCTGCTCCCTGCCCAGGCGTCGCAGGCCCGGTGGCTCCGGCCTCCAGGGCGGCCCCGCGGCCCAGCCAGCCCCAGGCCTGGCGAAGCTGCCGCAACACGGTGCGCAGCTGAACTCCACGGCCGGTGCGAGCTCGGACTGGCGACTGCGACACCGCTACCCCGAGCAGCCCGGCGCCCCGCACCCACCTGCAGCCGACTCACCTCTCTGGGAACCCGGGACCGCGGGACTTGGGACCCGGCACCTGCGAGCACGGGCTGGGGGCGGGGTCGATTCCACTCGCCGCGGAGACGCCCACTGGCTGCTGAGGAACTACCGAGAGGGCCCGCCTCCTGGCAAGAGCATCCTCTACCGTCTATTGGCTGCTGCCTCTGTCAATATCGTCGCAGTGCATCCCGGGAGCTGCAGTCCAGCAGCTCGACTTGCGGGCCTGCGCAGGGGCGTGCGTAGTGGGCAGAGCGAATCGCGCCCCTGACTTCCGGCCCGGAGGCTGAGGGAGTTTGTGGAGTCCCGAGTACTGGTATCCGGTGAGTCCTCCGCTTCCTTGCGGCCTGCGGGACTAGCGGCTGGGCCCTGCAACAGCCGAGGAGTCCCTCCCCGCTGAGAGCCTTCTCGGAGGCGTTTGGGTCCGACTCCGATGGGCGTCTCCGTGGGACAGGCGGCCTCCCTCAGGCCGGGCTTCCCCAGACGCGCCGCGGTCACCGTGCCCCGCTCCCACCGCGCGGATCACCCCGAGCCTAAGCGCCGGCGTCCCGGGACCCCCTGGCCTTGACCCTGCTTATCTCGTCCCTGTCTCGTCCACTCCCTACTCATCCACAGTGCCTGACTCTGGCACCGAGTGCGTTCTGAGTACTCAATAAGTAGTTACTAAGTGAAAAACCTATCCACTTGGCTCCCCATTCTCATGCTGCATTTTTTTCCCAGGGTTTGGGCCATCGCTAGAGTGAAGTAAAATTTTCAGAGAACAGCATTTTAAAATTTAACGATGAGTGGGATGTAAGGGGTCAAAAAGGGTCCAGAGGGGTGCAGGTTCCGCCTTCTGCATGAAGTTAGAAGAGCATTTATTAAATTATTCTTCAGCCAGGTAAGGTACAGGATGAACATAATGAAGGCAAGGGGTGCAGGTTCTAGTCCTGGCCTTGCTGCCTAGAGCTCTGCTGTGTGATGCTTTAGGCAAGATACTTCATCGCTCTCAGTTTCTTTTTGGCTAAAAAGCAGTACTAACAATAATAATGCCCTTGATTTCTCTATCTCTAGAAGCACCGAAATGTAAAGAGAATTTAAGTGAAGGCAGTTCAACTTCTTTGAGAAAAGGGAACCCAAATCCATTTTTAAAATATAAAAAATTTTCTTTTTTAAAAAACATTTACCATCTTAACCATTTTTAAGTGTACAGCTCAGTAGTCCTGAGTATATTCATATTGTTGTGCATGCTGGATCCATTTTAATACCACGTGGTGAGGGTGTATCAGCTCCTGTAGAAAATGTAAATTATGATCTGCTTTAATCTGTGTTTTAAGTAGTTAAAAACCAACACAAACTAATGAAAAAAAGACTGCCTTCACTGGTGCAGTGGCTCACACCTGTAATCCCAGCACTTTGGGAGGCCAAGGTGGGAGGATCATTTGAGCACAGGAGTTTGAGACCAGCCTGGGCAACATAGTGAAACTCTATCTCTACAAAAAATACAAAAGTTAGCCTCTATTTAAAATTATTTTAAGGTCGGGCATGGTGGCTTATGCTTTTAATCCTAACGCTTTGGGAGGTTGAGGTGGGAGGATTGCTTGAGTTCAGGAGTTTGAGACCAGCCTGGGCAACAGAGTGAGATTCCATCTCTAAAGATTAAAAAAAAAAAAAAAAAAAAAACATAAAATTATTTTTAAAAGTTATTTATTGTTTAATTTTAAATTATATAAACTATTTTTAAAATTAACTCTCAAAAAAATAAAATATTGCCTTGCATAAACTGGCCTTGGAGATCCAAACATGTTTTCAGGACTCGAGTATATTGTCCTCTTGTGAACAGGCTCCTGTGACGGAAGAGTGGAGTAGAGAGTGGGACATAGTTGCAGACAACTCTGGTCTTACATTTGGCCAATTTAGCAATTCCCAGAAAATTAAGAGCTTTCCCTACTTCTCACGTAAAATTTGAGAAAAGAATTTTAATAGGCCTAGCTGTGTGTCATATGCCCACTTCTGGGGAGGCAGGTATTGTAATTAATATCCCCACCAGAACCAATCAATCAATCTTTCTTTCTTTCTTTCTTTTTCTTTCTTTCTTTCTTTCTTTTCTTTCTTTCTTTCCTTTCTTTCCTTCCTTCCTTCTTCTTTTTTTCTTTCTTTCTCTCTCTCTCTCTCTCTCTCTCCCCCCCCTCCCCCTCTCCCCCTCTCCCCCTCTCCCTCCCTCCCTCCCTCCCTCCTTCCTTCCTTTCTTTATTTTTGAGACAGTCTCACTCTTGTTGCCCAGGCTGGAGTGCAATGGCGAGATCTCAGCTCACTGCAACCTCTGCCTCCTGGGTTCAAGCACTTCTCCTGCCTCAGCCTCCTGAGTAGCTGGGACTACAGGCGTGTGCCACCATGCCCGCCTAATTTTTTTGTCTTTTTAGTAGAGATGGAATTTCATCTTGTTAGCCAGGATGGTCTAGATCTCCTGACCTTGTGAGCCACCCACCTCAGTCTCTCAAAGTGTTGGGATTACAGGTATGAGCCACCACACCCAGTTGAGAGGGACTTTTTCACAAAGGAAGAAGATGCTGCTATTAGAAGTGGGAAAGGAATGCGGGAAAAGAAAAACATACAGCAAACCCAAACAGTCACTTATCCACGTTGTGTGTGTGTGGAATAATAGTGATGACGAAGTTAATTAAGAAGTGCACACACACTAGTACTCTCCTGAGGAGAGGGTAGCGATTGGGAACATGAGTCCAGGCTTCTTGAGGATAGGGAAGGACAAGAAAAAGACTTAGGTACGTGAGGGAAGAAGGGAAGGAACAGGTGAACTACATCGTCAGGAACAGTTTGAGTAACTTGTTAGCAGACACAGAATCTTGGCTGGGAGAAAACTATTTTTTGCTACTGTAACTGCCCAGTGGGTTCATCTTGCCCACTGCCTAGATAAAGCCAATTTGTCAAGACAGGCGAATTGCAATAAAGAATTTAATACGCATAGAACCAGCTAAATGGGAGACAAGTTTTATTACTCAAGTCAGCCTCCCCAGAAATTCAGAGGCTAGGGCTTTGACAGGCAGTTGGGTAGGGAACGGGGAATGCTGACTGGTTGGGGATGCACTCACAGGGCTGTGGAAAATGGCTCTTGTGTGCTGAGTGCGATTTTGGGTGGGAGCCACAGAGGAGTCCCTAGTCTGGGTGGGGCCATCTGGTTGTCAGAAAGCAGAGGCCTGAAAAGACATCTCAAAAGGCCAATCTTGGGTTCTACAATGGTGATGTTATTTAATTGGGGAAGTTGCAAGTCTTGTGACCTCTGGATAATCATTTCATTATGCCTACATCTTAGCAGAATTCAGGCCCCTCTCATCCTCCTAACCTGGTGGTCTTTAATTAGTTTCACAAAGGAGTTTAGTTTTGGGAAGGGTTATTATCATTCAAACTATAAACTAAATTTCACCCAAAGCTAGCTTGCCTCATGCCCAGGAATGACCAAGGGCAGTTTGGAGGTTAAAAGCAAGATGGAGTTGGTTAGATCCTATCTCTTTTAGTGTCATAATCTTCTCACTGTTAACAGTTTTTGCAAAGACAGTTTAAATATTTCTAGTGTTTTGGATCATTGGTGTAGATTTGTGGAGGGAGGAAAAGGATAGAAAGTAAATCACAAGAAGCAGAGTGAAGGAATGTGATAGGTTTATATTGTCTTTTTCCATCCTCTTCAGACATCCTTCAAAGTTGAGCCCTTATTTTCAGCTGTGAGTCTCTATACATGTCTGACACTCTCATGTCTCACGGATTAGAGAAAGACATTCCTTGCAGGAGAACATGGTTTCCCAGTGATGTGGGAAGAGATGGACTCTGATCTCCAGGGTAGAAGTGGCAACCAGAGTAAGCCAGTTCGTTGAAGCAAATGATGGCTGCAGCAAAGAGTCCCGAGGCACACCCATCCTCAAACAAGGATCCCACACAGGGCCAGCAATCAGCCCTCCAGGGTAACAGTCCTGACTCCGAGGCCTCCCGTCAGCGCTTCAGGCAGTTTTGCTACCAGGAAGTAACTGGCCCCCATGAAGCTTTTAGCAAACTCTGGGAACTCTGTTGTCAGTGGCTGAAGCCGAAGACGCACTCGAAAGAGGAAATCCTGGAGCTGCTGGTTTTGGAGCAGTTTCTGACTATCTTGCCAGAGGAGATCCAGACCTGGGTGAGGGAGCAGCATCCAGAAAATGGGGAGGAAGCTGTGGCTCTGGTTGAGGATGTACAGAGAGCTCCTGGACAACAGGTGAGAAAAGAAAGTCGGAACTCTGTGGTTTGGGTTATGAAGAAGTTGGGGAATCCAGTTACTGGAGGGGTGCTTGGTTGAGAAACACACAGTAGCCCTTTGCTGCCCACAGAAGGTCTTGGCTATCTCGGGTTGGTCCTATGCCCTTATAGTACGGGAAGAATTTCTCATCTGTGGATACAGCTGTTAGACATTCATATATTTAGTAATGTTTGAAGTCCTTAATTAAAGTGGTAAAAACACTCAGAAAAATTCTCCAAAACAAGGCCAGGGAAAGGACAACTATCCTTCACTCAGGGGATGGAGGAAAAGTAGAGATGCTGGTGAACGAAAATCTAGTTTCTTGCTAGGAGCTTCTTTGAGGGCAGAGTGCCATGTGTCATACACTCAACAAAATTAAGTTAGAGCCAAGCCTTGCCCTGGTTCTTGCTGCCGGGATTAAGTGTTCAGTATGGGACACTGATGGATTTATAAAATATCCTCTTATTCTCAGGACTAGGTGTGAGATCTGATCAGTGTAACCAGCTTATATCTTCTGGGAGCAGGGAGGTGGGAAAGGCACAGGAAGAGAAAAGTAACACGCCAGCTTTGGTTGTGGAGGAGTTGGTAGGAGGAAGGCAACTGAAATCGGGTAAGTCTGGAAGAGGCCTAGAGTAATGGAGGGCACAGGTCAGAGGAACGTTGGTCAGCCTGAGTGGGTCTGTGATCAGAGCAGGAAGCAGCTTGCTAGGTGCCAGAGTCTGCATAGCTGGAATGGGAAGGACCTAGGCAGCAGATATGCTTGTGTTTCCCAGTGAGGAGGTAGGGATGTGCACGGCCTGTGGGAAGAGGAATGGGTGAAGGGGGATGTAGATGAAATTTGGTAGGATTGAGGAGTTAGTACTTTTGACTTAATTTAGAGACGGGAAGAACAGCTTGGTGGTGATGCATCAGGGAAAAAGTTGAGGAAATTAGTCTGAAGTCTGTGGGACTGGGACTCTTACTCATAAGTAAGATTGAATGGAGAGGTGCAGTAGCACTTGTAAGAAGGTAGAGCTTGGAGAACTGAACTATTATAAATAGAGTGGGAATCCCAGCATGCCAACAGTCATCCTAGCCCAGGTCCCCTTCCATCACTCTGTTTGATACTCTCTCCTTTTCTTATCCTTAACCATCTCGGAATCACACTTAATTTTATTTTATTTTACTTTATTTTATTTTTGATAGGGTCTTGGTCTGTCATTTAGGCTGGAGTGCAGTGGCATGAATGTGGCTCACTGCAGCCTCAACCTCCTGGGTTCAAGTGATCCTCTTGCATCAGCCCCCCAAGTAGCTGGGACTACAGGTGCACACCACCATGCCCAACTAATTTTTGTTTTTTATTACAGATGAGGTTTTGCCATGTTGCTCAGGCTGGTCTTGACCTTCTGAGCTCAGGCTCCTAAAGTGTTGGGAATACAGGTGTGAGCCACTGTGCCCGGCCCACACTCTTAATATAAAACAGTGCAGGAGTGTATAGGTTAAACACCTATTTGAAACCTATTGTATTAGTCCATTCTCACACTGCTATAAGGACATACCTGAGACTGGATAATTTATAAAGAGAAGAAGTTTAACTGACTCACAGTTCTGCATGGCTAGGGAGGCCTCAGGAAACAATCATGGCAGAAGGGGAAGCAAACACATCCTTCTTCACATGGCAGCAGGAAAGAGAAGAATGAGAACTGAGTGAAGGGGAAAGTCCTTTATGAAACCATCAGATCTTGTGAGAACTTACTATCACTAGAGTAGCATGGGGGAAACTGCCCCCATGATTCAATTACCTCTCACTGGGTCCCTCCAATGACACATAGGGATTATGGGAACTACAATTGAAGATGAGATTTGGGTGGGGACACAGCAAAACCATATCACCTATCATGAAAGTGAAGGAGAGAGCAAGAAGTGGAGGTGGGTAGTAGTAATAGAGGTTGGCATAATTTCTTAGGACCCCACTTGCCTCTCAGTACCTCTCCTCATTCCCTTTAAGGGTGTCTGTTATAAGCATGGGACTTAAGGAATGAAGATGGCTCTGAAAGACAAAAGTTGATTTTAAGTGACTGTGATATTGGGGATTTTACAGTGAACAGGACAGGCATGGCCCCTGGCCTGCTGGAGCCCGCAGTCCATGGGGGAAACAGACAATCATAAATCAAAAGTAAACCATAAAGATCGTTTCAGATGAGTACTTGGAAGGAAATGAGCACAGTGATGTGATAACTGGAGTGTTGGGAGATAGGTGGTGAGGCAGGGCCTCTCTGAGGTGACACTGAAGGAGGAGAAGGAACCAGTTGTCCCAAGAGTTGGGGGGAGAGTACTCCAGACAGAGGGCACAGCACATACCAAGAGCCTAAGGTGGTAAAGGACTGGGCAGGTTTGAGAGGAAGGGAGGGCTTGTGGCTGGAGCTCAGAGACTGGGGAAGAGTGCTGTGAGAGAAAGGGAGGAGGCAGGGCAGAATCATGCTGGGCCTTTTAGGCTGCGAAGAGGAGTTTGGATTTTATTCTGTGTGCAGTGGGAAGCCACTGAAGAGTGTTGTTACTATGGAGGGATAGGAGTCTAGATTTTAAAAAGATCACACTGAATTCCACGTACAGAGAATGGATTGGAGGGTTCAGCAGTAGAGAGGATACAGACAGCAGATCGTGTCCTGGACCCTGATGGAGCTGGGAGGTGGAGAGGACCAAAGGAGGTCTCTTTTGAAGACAGAACTGATATTGGATTTGGGGTGGGGGCACAGAGGAAATGGCCTAGTGTGGAAGTCATGGGGGCATGCTAAAGTGAAAGCTGACATTCTCTCTTCTAACAAATATATACCAGTTTTTAACAGTCCTGGTGTGTCAGGCTCTATGCTAGGTGCTGTCATATAAATAATCTTAACCACTTCAAAGACTTTTTTTTTTTTTTTGAGACAGAGTCTTGCTGTGTTGTCCACGCCGGAGAGCAGTGGCGTGATCTTGGATCACTGCAACCTCTGCCTCCTGGGTTCAAGTGATTCTCCTGCCTCAGCCTCCCAAGTAGCTGGGGTTACAGGCTCACACCACTACACCAGCTAATGTTTGTATTTTTAGTAGAGATGGGGTTTCACCATGTTGCCAGGCTGGTCTTGTACTCCTGACCTCACATGATCCACCTGTCTCGGCCTCCTAAAGTGCTGGGATTACAGGCGTGAACCACTGCACCCTCAAAGACCTAATTCTATTAATTTTTATTTTATTACAGCAGCAATACAGTGGCTCCTAGATGTTTCTCTTCTGCTTCCTTATGTTACACATTATTTTTTAATGCCACTCTTAGGAGTTGTAAAGTCCAGCTTAGGCAGGAATTTGTAGTGATGGATGATGGGGTCTGTTCTCAGGTCCCAGATTCTGAGAAGGACTTGAAAATACTCATGGAGGAGATGGCCCCTTTGGGAACAACCAGAGAATCACTGAGATCCCAATGGAAACAGGAGATTCAGCCAGAGAAGCTGACTTTAAAGGGATCACAGAGCTCACACCAAAGACCAGGGGAACAGTCGGAAGGTAAGCAGAAACCTCTGTCCTCACCTGACGCAGGTGAGGAACAATCATTTACTGGAAACAAAGGTCTGAACTGGGTCCACTCAAGGGTTCCAGATTAAATGCCTTTGAAATATATCCAAAAACCGGCCAGGCGTGGTGGCTCATGTCTGTAAACCCAGCACCTTGGAAGACCAGACAGGTGGATCACCTGAGGTCAGGAGTTCGAGACCAGTCTTGCTAACACTGTGAAACCCAGTTTCTACTAAAAATACAAAAAATTAGCTGGGCATGGTAATCCCAGCTACTTGGAAGGCTGAGGCAGGAGAATCGCTTGAACCCAGGAGATGGAGGTTGCACTGAGCCAAGATCACGCCATTGGTATTCCAGCCTGGGCTGCCTCAAAAAAAATAAATAAATAAAAGAGAAATATATCCATATCCAAAAGCAAGATTACAAATTTCAGTTGAAGGTAATAGCACTTAAAGTAGGAACAGAGATTCTTTATGTGTTAGCATAATTCTTTTTTATTACAATTCTGTTACTAAAGAATCAGGCGTCCTTAAAGGTGAACGTGTTACCTTCACCTTCTGCACAGCAGTTCTTCATATACTTGAAGACATTAAATCCCCTTCCCCATCCAACTTAATCTTTTCCAGAATATATTTGTATTATTTTTGCCTTTCTTCCAGAGCTCTATTTTTTGTTTTTACTTGTCTTAATTTTTTTAGAAAACTTTTTTTGTTTTTTGAGACGGAGTCTTGCTCCATTGCCCAGGCTGGAGTGCGGTGCCACGATCTCGGCTCACTGCAAGCTCCGCCTCCCAGGTTCACCCCATTCTCCTGCCTCAGCCTCCAGAGTAGCTGGGACTACAGGCGCCCGCCACCATGCCCGGCTAATTTTTTGTATTTTTAGTAGAGTCAGGGTTTCATTGTGTTAGCCAGGATGGTCTTGATATCCTGACCTCGTGATCCACCTCCCTCAGCTTCCCAAAGTGCTGGGATTACAGGCATGAGCCACCACGCCCGGCCTTAGAAAACTTTAACTAAAAAAATTATCTTAGCTGGGTGGGATGGCTCATGCCTGTAACCTCAGCACTTTGGGAGGCTGGAGCAGGAGGCAGCTTAAGCCTAGGAGTTCAAGACCAGCCTGGGCAACATAACAAGATCCTGTCTCTACCAAAAAAAAAAATTGTTTTAATTGAGGGAATGTCACATAACATAAAATTAACCATTTCAAAGTGAACAATTCAGTTATGCTTAGTACATTCACAGTGTTATGCAGCCATCACCTCTATCTAGTGTCAAAACATTTTTATCATGCCGAAAAGGAAACCCTGTACCCATTAAACAGTTGCTCCCCATTCTGTCTCCATGGATTTACGTGTTCTGGACATTTCATATGTCGAATCACATGTATTATGTGACCTTTTGTGTCTGCCTTCTTGTCACTTTCCATGTTTTGAGCATGTCAGTACTTTGTTTCTTTTGATGGCTGAATAATATTCCATTGCGTGGATATACCAAGGGTCTATATTTTTATAAGTCTTTTTCCATGAAGTAATTTGGCTATATACTTGCTGCCTTTTCTGTTTAATTGAAAGCTGCCATTACAGGTTGCTAGGTAAGTTTTTTTAAGAGACAGGGTCTTGCACTGTCACCCAGGCTGGAGTGCAGTGGTGCCATCATAGTTCACTGTTGCCTCAAACTGCTGGGTTCAAGCAGTCCTCCTGCCTCAGCCTCCCAAAGTGCTGGAAAACAGACATGTGCCACCACACCCAGCCTGAAAAACACTGTGTCTTGATGATGTTTAAGTTGGCAAACTGTGTTGATAAAGTAGAAAATTGTCTCAGATTTTTTTTTTTTTGAGATGCAGTTTCGCTCTTGTCACCCAGGCTGGAGTGTAATGGCATGATCTCAGCTCACTGCAACCTCTGCCTCCGGGGTTCAAGTGATTCTCTTGCCTCAGCCTCCCGAGTAGCTGGGATTACCTACTCCTGCCACGATGCCCGGCTAATTTTTTGTATTTTTAGTAGAGAGAGGGTTTCGCTATGTTGGACAGGCTGGTCTCAATCTCCTGACCTCAGGTGATCTGCCCACCTCAGCCTCCCAAAGTGCTGGGATTACTGGCGTGAGCCACTGTGCCCAGCTGATTTAAGTTTTTTTTAAGCAAAGTAATACTCTTGTTAACATCTTTATAAACTTTGCCACTTAGCATTTATTTCCTTTTAATCCTTGGGAACCCCTGTGTTCTCTGTGTGTGATTTCCAAGGCTTTGGGACAGCAGGGGCTGTGAGTAAAAAGCAGGACTCGCTGCCTTCCAGGCTAGGCTCCCTCTGCTTCCCAGGCCCATGGGCCACTCACAGATCTGGAATGTTGTTACCTCTCCAGGGGTCACATACCTCTGAGTTGCCACTGAAGTTTCATTAATAAGTAGTAAACATGATTCATTTTATTGGTACAATTTTTTTTTTTTTTTTGACACGGAGTCTCGCTCTGTTGCTCAGGCTGGAGCGCAGTGGCGCGATCTCGACTCACTGCAAGCTCCGCGTCCCGGGTTCATGCCATTCTCCTGTCTCAGCCTCCCAAGTAGCTGGGACCACAGGCACCTGCCACCACACCCAGCTAATTTTTTGTATTTTTAGTAAAGATGGGGTTTCACCTTGTTAACTAGGATGGTCTCGATCTCCTGACCTCGTGATCTGCCTGCCTCGGCCTCCCAAAGTGCTGGGATTGTACAATTTTTAAAAAATTTTTCCTATATTTTTAAGCAATGTCAAAGTCATATTTGTACAATTCTTGAAGTTGGAGACTTGAGAAAAAATATATTATCTTGGTCTGAAAAATATAAAAGGTTTCTGTTACTGTGGTATTTTAAAGAGTACTGTGGTTATCTTTGGGTGGCAGGGCTATGGAGATATTTTTGTTTTCCCACTATGATTCTCTTTTTTTCCCTGACATGTATATTTTTCTTTAAAATGAAAAAAAAAAATTAAAGCTCTTATGCCAAGAGGAATCTCACGAAAGGAACTTCTCAACTCACAGAGGCCGTGTGCTCTGGCAATGGTTCTCAAACTTGAGTTTGCCTCAGACTCATCCAGGGTGGAAGAGTCCCAGGCCCCACCTTCAGAATTTCTGATTTAGAAGATCTGAGGTGGGGCCCCAGGATTTGTATTTCTGATGGGTTGCCAGGGGCTGCTGGTGCAGCTGGCCCAGGAGCCCACTTTGAGAGCTTCTGCTTTGTGCTGTTGTGTGGAAGCCGCCCTCTAATAGCGGCTGTTTTTTCCCCCAGCCTGGTTTGCTCCTCAGGCTCCCAGGAACCTGCCCCAAAACACAGGTCTCCACGACCAGGAGACAGGTGCTGTGGTCTGGACAGCTGGGTCCCAGGTGAGCTGTGGTTGATGCGTTCTGTCTCCTGATTACCCACTCTCACCCCAAAACCCTCATTTCCAGAGACATGAGAAGGATTCTGTGTGGTCCACGGGGCTTCTCGGGTTATTTTGATTCTGTCCACTCTGACATCATCACACGGCTCAGAACCTGTCCCTGGGGGCTGACCTCCCCTGCCTTTGCCTTGCCCCTGATCTGACAACTGTGATCCTGTCTCTGCCCCCACCCCAGGCTAGAGTGGTGCTATTTTACCGGTAGCCAGCTCCAGTGTTGTTACAGGGACCAGCCACTTGTGACAACAGAGCTGTATCCCTCTGTCAGCAAGAATGGATGTGCCCAGGCCCTGCACGAAAGGCCCTCTACAGGGGTGCCACGCAGAGGAAGAACAGACACATCTCGCTGGGTAAGGATCCATCTTCCCTCCAGGTCCAGGTGGATGTGTTCAGTTGTTCAGAGAAGCTGAAAGGACGTGAGAGGAAGGGAGACAGAGGGAGTGGGGAGACTGTTGGGTGGAGGGAAAGGAGGAAGTAAATGGGGAACCAGAGCAGGCAAGAGAGACACAGGCAGAAATCAAAAGAAAGGGGTAGCATGTGTGACAGGCAGTCAAGAACATGGGAGATGAAGGGTGAGGGGGTGGAGAAGCAAAAAGTGATAGTGAGACAGAGTCAGAACAAGCAGGCCGGAGCTGGAGCCAGACAGGTAGCCAACAAGAGCACAGATGTGCTCATGCTGAACGTGTGCTCATGCACACAGGTAGCAGTAGTCACTCCCGAGTTTCTCCAGTGGCACAGGAGATTAACAAATAAAACCACCCAACTAGGACAGTCTACTATGCCCAGGCCTTCCAGGCCCTTTCCCAGCATCTCAGGACACTTGGGGAAGGTTCTGCCAAACAGACCGCTCTCTTGCCTTTCTCAAATCAGTTCTGTCCCATCTGGGCCAAATGCCTCCTCCTCAGAGCAGCCTCCCTGACCATCCAGATTCAGAGACAGACACTCTGCAGCTCACTGGGCCTAGATGTCTCGTCTGCTGCTTCACATGCAGGGTTCTCCTGGCCAAGCCCAGGGTGGGAAGGACTACACAAGGCCGTGAACACAGGCCCTGTGACACTGCCCCTGCCCCACTCTACAATGTTGTCCTCCCCAGTGGTGTGTGGTTTTTCCCTGCTCTGCCCCTGCCATCCCTCCCCTCCTTTGCCAGGAACTCCCAGTTTCCTGGCTTCAGCATATGCCATTTCTTGCTGCTTCTTCAGGCTTCTCCTGCACCTTATCTTTGTCCAGTTGCAGGAGAGTATAGTGTCTTTTTGAGCTTTGTATTACTAAATATATATGGATAATACAGTAAGGTGAGATATAAATATTTTTGTATTTGTGATTTTTAACTTATTAGCTGAAATTCACATGACATAAAATTAACCACTGTAAAGTGAACAATTCTTTGGCATCGAGCACATTCAGAGTGTTGTGTAATTACCACTATGTCCAGTTCCAGAACCTTTCCATCACTCCAAAGTATGATACTGCTACTCCAAAGTATGATCCCACAACCATCCAGCACTTTCTCCCCGTCCTCCCCCTGCAAGCCCCTGGCAGACACCAGTCTTCATTCTGTCTCTATGGATTGCACTATTCTGAATATTTCATGTAATGGTACCTGTAATTTTAATTTCTACAACATTAGGCTTATCAAATGAAGGCTTGTATTCCCCACACACTTTTGGTTTCTTGTCAACCATTCAGGATCCTTTAAAATTAGAGGTAAGAGTTGAGACAGAATGTGGGAGGACAAGTCATTCTTTCCACAAATATTAACTTAGTGCCTATAGTATCTCAGACCTACTTCTAGGTCGTTAGGTATACAACAGTGAACAAACAGATAAAGATTCCTGCCCTGTGGGAAGAGACAGACTATAGCATAATCAGTAAGCAGCAGATGATGTTAGAGGGCGATAAGCACGATGGGAGAGAAACAGCAGAGCAGAGTGATGGGAGTGCCAGGACAGAGGTTGGTTTTCAGTTTTCAGTTTGGGTCCTCAGGGTCACTCTCACTGAGAAAATGACATTTGAAAAGACTTACCGAAGGAGGAGGGATGAGCCATGCAGCCATATCCCACATGGAGGAAGAGTGTAAGACAGACGCAATGACAGCTTGGAGCGAGGTGGGCATGCCAGTTCACTGGCACAGAGTGCACCCATGAGTAATGAGAAAACGAGCTCAGAAAGCCAGCTCAAATGAGTGCTGTCAGCTGAGGCTGAGAGGGAGCAATTAGAAACTTTTTTTTTTTTGAGACGGAGTCTCGCGCTGTGTCACCCAGGCTGGAGTGCAGTGGCGCGATCTCGGCTCACTGCAAGCTCCGCCTCCCAGGTTCACGCCATTCTCCTGCCTCAGCCTCCGAGTAGCTGGGACTACAGGCGCCCGCCACCACGCCCGGCTAGTTTTTTGTATTTTTAGTAGAGACGGGGTTTCACCATGTTAGCCAGGATGGTCTCGATCTCCTGACCTCGTGATCCACCCGCCTCGGCCTCCCAAAGTGCTGGGATTACAGGCTTGAGCCACCGCGCCCGGCCTGCAATTAGAAACTTTTATAACAATTTAACATTGCTGCACTTTTCAGTTGTATTTTTATTGTATTTTACAAAAGAAATAAGCACAAGACTCCCGTCCTTCATAGATAATTTGAGAAGTACTAATACAGGATCGTCAGGCCCTACATGAAGGACTTTTTTATTCTGAGTGAAATGGGGGAGTCTTGTGTGGTTCTGGGCAGAGGAGTAATAGTTTTAAAAGGACCACTTTGAGTATTTCACTTTATTTGGCACTTAACTCTATGTAAACATTTATTCATGTCTCTTTTTGCTAGAGAGACTTCTACAGGACTGTGACCTCCTTGAAGGCAGAGTTCATGTAATATTTATATTTCTTAGAAACTGGCATTGTAGGCACTGTTAGTTAAATTGAATAACAAAGGAGGACTCCCTCTGGCTGCTGGGTTGAAAGTTGACTGTAAAAGGTCCAGAGTGGAAGCAAGAAGACCAGATAGGCTATGGCAGTGATCCAGGCATGAGGTGACGGTGGCTCAGTGTGGAGCAGAGGGGGTGACAAGAAGAGGCTGGTGCCCTTCAGAATATCACAACCAGATGTTGGAGTGCACTTGCTGGGACAGCTCTAGTCAAATCAGTCCTCATCAACTGGCCCAGATGGGCAGCAGGAGTGTGTGGTGAGGGTTCTTGAGTAGCCAGTCATCCTGAACTGCTCTTCTCAGATGTTTACTGCTTATTCTTACCTTGGTGTGTTAACTGCTGTCATTTTCTTGTATCTACAAGGATGACAGGAAATATAAACAGATAGAGATGGGCCAGGTGAGGAGGTAACAGGCAGCTATATCCTTACAACCAGCTCCTCTGTCCCCTGAATCTTTGCTTTACTCAAGCGTCACCTGTTCGCTGTGTCCTCTTATGTGGCCACCCTCAGGAAGTCCCACAACTGTCAAGGCAGACAAGACACTACCCTTATTGCCAGCCATCTCTCCAGGAGAAATGAGTAGGATTGAGGATAATTAAAGACAAATTTAAAAGGCAGCTTGAGTAAATAACCCTACAAGTCCTTCTCAGTGGAGGGAATGTCTTTTGTATTATACTAAAAGTTTTCATGTTTTAGACAAATGGCCACAGTGAGATTTCTTCCTAGAAATAACAATAGCCAGTTGTGGCACAGTTTGAGAAACCAGGATGTAACTTTTTTTTTTTTTTTTGAGATGGAGTCTTGCTGTGTCGTCAGGCTGGAGTGCAGTGGCACAATCGCAGCTCACTGTAACCTCTACTTCCTGGGTTCAGGTGATTCTTCTTCCTCAGCCTCCTGAGTAGCTGGGACTACAGGCACACGGCACCACACCCAGCTAATTTTTTTTGTATTTTTAGTAGAGACGGGGTTTCACCATGTTGGCCAGGATGGTCTCGATCTCTTGACCTTGTGATCTGCCCACCTTGGCCTCCCAAAGTGCAGAGATTACAGGTGTGAGCCACCGCACCCAGCCTAGGATGTAACTTTTTAAGCTGCTAAAACCTCACACTGCAGTATGTACAGTCCTCCATGATCTAACTGACAGATCTGATTGAGCTATTCTTTGTCTCCCAGCAACAGGTGTGCCCTGGGGCTATGAAGAGACCAAGACGCTCCTGGCTATTCTTAGTAGTTCTCAATTTTATGGAAAACTCCAGACCTGTCAGCAGAACAGCCAGATCTACAGGGCCATGGCGGAACAACTCTGGGATCGGGGTTTTCTGCGGACCCCAGAACAGTGTCGCACCAAGTTCAAAAGCCTACAGTTGAGTTACCGCAAAGTGAGGAGAGGCTGTGTGCCTGAGCCTTGTATCTTTTACGAGGAAATGGATGCTCTTTCAAGCTCCTGGGCCTCTGCACCTCCTATGGCAAGTGATGCTGTTCCTGGCCAAGAAGGAAGTGATATTGAGGCGGGAGAGCTGAATCACCAGAACGGGGAGCCCACGGAGGTAGAAGATGGCACTGTGGATGGTGCAGACAGGGATGAAAAGGAATTCAGGAATCCTGGCCAGGAAGTCAGGATAGTTGACCTGTCAGTGCTGTTCCCAAACAGACTTGGTAAGACTCCCTTGGCTCTGATAGTCAAAGGATGGCAAAGTCCACTTTAGAGGCCATTAGTCTAGCAGTTGAGTGGGAGCTGTCACTGATCCTGGCATTATCATCATCTTGATGTCTCACCCTATCCAAGCCAGGAGTTTTGGTTTTCATGGAGTTTAAAGATTATTCCTCTTGCATTTTAGAGCCCTGATTTTGCATTTGCCAACCTCTTTCACTAAGTTCATGTCATCTTTTCCCATGGAGTTTCACTACTTTGCATTGTCAGACTGTTGGTTAGGCCTCCGGACCAGGTCTATCTTCTCTCTCCTCCTCTAGCATGGCCTTACCTTTCACAGCCTGAGCTGGGTACTTAGCACTTTGCTTTCTTCCTGTTTGAGCTGGCCAAGACCAGGGTTGCCTTTTGTTGTTCTGCTGCCAGAAGTTAGAACATTCAAGAATTGAGGGTACACCTATAAACAGACTGGCAGATGAAATAGAGCTTGACGTCTTGCCTCAGTCTGTCATTATGTCAGAACATCCGGAAAAAGATAGGAGAAAAGTTGGAGTTTAGGGCCTAATTTTTCTGTAATAATTTGGAGCTCAAAAATATTACAATTAGAAAATAAAAAGCTGTTAATTAGCAGGAGACTTAATCACATGAAGAATTTCAATTAGATATTTCTTCTACATAGTATAGTTATAACTTTGCATTCCATTGTTTTCCTTCTCTATAGTCCATTGTATTTCTGTGGGTTTTTTTTCCAGATTTTGAGATCAAGAATGAGATTAAAAAAGAAAATCTGAAATGGGATGATTCAGAGGAAGGAGAAATACACAAGGCTTTACAGAGAAAGTCCAGAGGAGTTTTTTGGCACGCTGAGCTACAAAAAGGCTTGGAGAGTGAGCCAACATCAAGAAGGCAATGTAGAAATTCTCCAGGGGAGAGTGAGGAGAAAACCCCATCCCAGGAGAAGATGAGTCACCAGAGTTTTTGTGCCAGGGACAAAGCCTGTACACATATCCTCTGTGGGAAAAACTGCTCTCAGAGTGTGCATTCTCCCCACAAGCCAGCACTCGAACTGGAAAAAGCATCTCAATGTCCAGAATGTGGGAAAACCTTTAGCCGAAGTTCTTATCTTGTTCGGCATCAGAGAATCCACACAGGCGAGAAGCCTCACAAGTGCAGTGAGTGTGGGAAAGGCTTTAGTGAACGCTCCAACCTCACTGCCCACCTACGAACTCACACAGGGGAGAGGCCCTACCAGTGTGGACAGTGTGGGAAAAGCTTCAACCAGAGCTCCAGCCTCATTGTCCACCAGAGGACCCATACTGGGGAGAAGCCTTACCAGTGCATTGTCTGTGGAAAGAGATTCAACAACAGTTCCCAGTTCAGTGCTCACCGGCGCATCCACACTGGGGAGAGCCCATACAAGTGTGCAGAGTGTGGGAAAAGCTTCAACAATAGCTCCCACTTCAGTGCCCACCGAAAAACCCACACTGGTGAAAAGCCTTACAGGTGTTCTCACTGTGAGAGAGGCTTCAGTAAGAACTCTGCCCTCACCCGTCATCAGACAGTACACTCGAAAGTACTACTCTCATCACAGGAAGGAAGAGATGTGTTATGAGTGTGTAGGAAAACTGTCAGATTAGTTCCTCAGGTCAGCATGTATGCGTTCCTTAGGGCTTTCTTCTGTTATGGAGAGATCTAGCCAGTCCGTGACTTGGCAACAGACCTACTGACTACTGGATCTTAAGACCCATGTCAGGCCGGGCGCGGTGGCTCAAGCCTGTAATCCCAGCACTTTGGGAGGCCGAGACAGGCGGATCACGAGGTCAGGAGATCGAGACCATCCTGGCTAACACCGTGAAACCCCGTCTCTACTAAAAAATACAAAAAACTAGCCGGGCGAGGTGGCAGGCGCCTGTAGTCCCAGCTACTTGGGAGGCTGAGGCAGGAGAATGGCGTAAACCCGGGAGGCGGAGCTTGCAGTGAGCTGAGATCCGGCCACTGCACTCCAGCCCGGGCAACAGAGCGAGACTCCGTCTCAAAAAAAAAAAAAAAAAAAAAAAGACCCATGTCTAGGACCAGGAATCAGCATAAGGATGCTGACCTCTCCTGGGTGTGCCTGTGACTCCAGAGTCCTATCTTACTGTGACTTAAAGTTTGATGGAGAGAAAGCTGTAGGGTCCATAAATTCTGCCAGGAAACCAGGGTCTTCCTGTTCCTAGAACTGAGAATGGGCACCCAGTGATCTCAGAACACATTCTGGGCTAACGTAGTCCTCACACAGGGCTGAGAAAGAAAGTGTGCCCTTTCCTGGGAAGCACATGTAGAAATTAAGAGCCTGAATCTCTTCTAAACCAATAATTGACCTCTACGCACCTGCCATACTAGTACTAACTTCAGGGAAGAAGACACTACTCTTTGTAACCCAGCCACCACCAAAAAGGGAACAAAAAGAAGGAGGGTTAAGCCATTGGATAATACTGAATCTGTTTCCCTAAGTGACTTAACCTTAGAGCAAGCGTAACATCCAGGTTAATTTTTTATAAGACTTATTCTTTTATTATCGCTCTCATCATAGTTCCTGATTGTCTCTTAAAGTGGTTTATAGACATTACTATTTCTGATAATAATTTACAAACTAAACAAATTTATAAACATTACTAATTTCTGATGAAAATAAAGTTGTTTCTCCCTCCACTTCCTTGGCCTTTGGTTGTAATTTTCTCCATTAGAAACTATACTCATGCAGAAGCCTGCAGGGTCTTGAAAATGACATATATGTAAGTGTAGAGTCTGCTTCAGGGAAGTAGGACATGCAGAGAAGGAATGGGGTAGGAAATAGGGAAAAGAGGAAATGAATTGGGTTGGAAAGGGTTTGTGCCATCATGAGAGTGAAGATCACAGAAGCAAGGGAAAAACAAGGTTCATCAGGAGATTCTGACTCCTGAAGAGTTTGGTAGATGAGAATGGTAGATGAAAGGAAGGATGGGAACGAGATGCACTAGGAACCAAAGTTAAAATTCATCTATGATGAGTCACAGATACTTAAACTTTTATGAAATCGCCATGGATAAAAACTGGTAGAAGACAGGTACATTTGTCTATGGTTGTTGGCTGGTGCACACAAGGTAGCAGGACGTTGTCTAAGGTATGGTGAAAACCATCATGGTCTCTTGAGCTTTTTGAAAAGTTAAGCATTTGCCCCAAGAATACTTGCCAGCAGTGCTTGCAGCTGCAGTGTTTACCCTGAGATAACTTTGCCACAAAATATCTTGCTTTTATTATTTTATTTATTTATTTATTTATTTGAGACAGGGTCTCTCTCTTCGCCCAGGCTGGAGTGCAGTGGTGCAATCTCAGGTCACTGCGACCTCTGCATCCCAGGTTCAAGCAATTCTCATGCCTCAGCCTCCCAAGTAGCTATGACTACAGGCCTGCACCACCATGACCGACTAACGGGGTTTGCCATGTTGACCAGGCTGGTCTTGAACTGGCCTCAAGTGATCCTCCTGCCTCAGCCTCTCAAAGTGCTGGGATTAGAGGTGTGAGCCACTACTCCTGGTCATCTTGCTTTTATTATTTTCACACTGCTCTAGTATATCAAATTTGGAAGCAAAGGACATCATTCTATTTACAGCATTTAGTAGTGGTATTTCCTTTTACAAAATACAGTAATTCTCGATCACTGAAAATGTCAAATCCTAGAAAATGTAGCATTCTTACATATGATGTTAACATAATTCTCTAACAGTTGTAGGCCAAAGATCTATTTGATGAATCTGATTTTTCTGAAAGACAATGCTGATGATTCAGGCTATTGTAATGTTAGTTCTGTTTAGAAATAACTCCAATAATAGTTTTTATATTTTGTTTTCACATTGAAAATCAATGCCATACAAGTGTGCAGAGTGTAGGAAAAGCTTCAACAATAGCTCCCACTTCAGTGCCCACTGAAAAACCCACACTGGTGAACAGTCTTACAGGTGTTCTCACTCTGAGAGAGGCTTCACTAAGAACTCTGCCCTCACCCATCATCAGGCGGGGCAGGTGCAGCTGAGCAGAACAGAATTAGAAAAGCAGTCAGACATTCATGTGGCCAAGAAGCACATGAAAAAATGCTCATCACTAATCAGAAGAGAATTGCAAATCAAAACCCCAATGAGATACTATCTCACAGCAGTCAGAATGGCTATTACTAAAATGTCAAAAAATAACAGATGCTGGTGAGTTGCAGAGAAAAGGGAATGTTTATACACTGCTGGTGGGAATGTAAATTAGTTCAGCCACTGTGGAAAGCAGTTTGGAGATTTCTCAAAGAACTCAGAGTTACCATTCAACCCAGCAATCCCATTACTGGGCATATAGCCAAAGGAATGATCATCCTACCAAAAAGACACAGGCACACATATGCTCAGTGCAGCACTATTCACAATAGCAAAGTCATGGAATCAATCTAGATGCCCACAATAGTGATGCAGATAGAGAAAATGTGGTACATATACACCATGGGATACTACACAGCCATAAAAAAGAATTAAATCATGTCCTTTGCAGCAACATGGATGGAGCTGGAGGCCATTATTTTAAGCGAATTAACCCTGGAAGAGAAACCCAAATACCATGTGTTCTCGCTTGTAACCAGGAGCTTACAAGTACACATGGATACAAAGAGGGGAACAACAGACACTGGGGCCTACTAGAGGGTAGAGAGTGGGAGGACAGTGAGGACTGGAAAACTACCTATTGGGTACTATGCTCATTACCTGGGTGACAAAATAATCTGTATACCAAACTCCCTCGACATGGAATTTACCTGTGTAACAAACCTGCACATTTACCCCCGAACCTCAAATAAAAGCTGGAAAGAGGAAAAAATAAAAGAGTGGTCAAGGCCTTAGCACCACAGGGACATAGAGCACATCACGGTCCTGTTGGCTTAGGGCAGTGCAGGAAGGTCTGTGGACCCTTCCACCCCAGATCCACAGCTCTGTCACACCGTGCTGCATAGTACCCAACCCCACTTTACTCCCCCTTCTCGTTTTTTTTTTTTTTTTTTTTTTTTGAGACGGAGTCTCACTCTGTTGCCCAGGCTAGAGTACAATGGCGTGATCTCGGCTCACTGCAACCTCTGCCTCCTGGGTTCAAGCCATTCTCCTGCCTCAGCCTCCTGAGTAGCTGGGATTACAGGCGCATGCCACCACACCCAACTGATTTTTGTATTTTCAGTAGAGACGCGGTTTCACCATGTTGGTCAGGCTGGTCTCAAACTCCTGACCTCGTGATCCGCCCGCTTGGGCCTCCCAAAGTGCTGGGATTACAGGAGTGAGTCACTGTGCCTGGCCTTCGGTCATCTCTTGGGCAGAAAGCCAGTTGTATTGATCTGTTTGGGGGAGAGGTGTGACTCAGACACTGAGGACTTATCTAAAGCACCCACACCTTGCTAGGCAATGCAATCCCTCCATCACAGAGCAGGCCTTTCAGGAACCAGGATATTCTCATTCAGAGCAGGACCAGGTGAACATAACCTGCAGAGGAGAAAGGATGCATTTTACAGGAGACAAACCTCCCATCCTTAACATTGTCCCTCTTTGGAACAGCTTTTAGACCCTAGGAAATAACTTTGCTCCAAAGAGTAAAAAATATTACCACCATAGTTGGCCCAAAAGCAGCCACCAATTAGGAAAGCATTTAAGGCCAGGCACGGTGGCTCACGCCTGTAATCCCAGCACTTTGGGAGGCCGAGGTGGGTAGATCACCTGAGGTCGGGAGATTGAGACCAGCCTGACCAACATGGAGAAACTCCGTCTCTACTAAAAATACAAAATTAGCTGGCTGTGGTGGTACATGCCTGTGATCCCAGCTACTCGAGAGGCTGAGGCAGGAGAATCACTTGAACCAGGAGGCAGAGGTTGCAGTGAGCCAAGATTGCGCCATTGCACTCCAGCCTAGGCAACAAAAGCGAAACTCCATCTCAAAAAAAAGAAAGAAGAAAAAAAGACCTGTAATCCCAGCACTTTGGGAGGCCGATACGGGCAGATCACGAGGTCAGGAGATCGAGACCAACCTGGCTAAAATGGTGAAACCCCGTCTCTACTAAAAAATACAAAAAACTAGCCGGGCGTGGTGGCGGGCGCCTGTAGTCCCAGCTACTCGGGAGGCTGAGGCAGGAGAATGGCGTAAACCCGGGAGTTAGAGCTTGCAGTGAGCTGAGATCCAGCCACTGCACTCCAGCCTGGGCGACAGAGTGAGACTCCGTCTCAAAAAAAAAAAAAAAAAAAGAAAAAAAGAAAGCTTTAAAGCTCAACATCAATTATTTTAAATCCTAATCACTCTATTGAACTCCTAACATTACATTACACTAATGTATTACTTAATAGAAGCAATAATGTTAATATAAGTAACATGAAGATATTCTCCATTATATAAGCTTCCATCAAACCAGAATAATCCACTGATAGTTAACAGCCTAATATTAACAAATAATAAATACCCCATTTATACTATTAATCCAACACAGGTATGCTCTAAGGAAAGATTACAAAAAGTATAAGGAACTCGGAAAATCTTACCCCACCTGTTTACCAAAAACATCACCTCTAGCATTACCAGTATTAGAGGCACTGCCTGCCCAGTGACATATGTTCAACAGCTGCGGGATCCTGACAGTGCAAAGGTGGCATAATCATTTATTCCCTAAATAGGGTCTTGTATGAATGGCCACACGAGGGTTCAGCTGTCTCTTACTTTCAATCAGTGAAACTGATCTATCCGTGAAGAGACAGTATAAACAAATAAGATGAGAAGACCCTATGGAGATTTCATTCATTAATGCAAACAGAAACTCAAAAAAAGGCTACAGGCCCTAGCCTACTATCTCTGCATTAAAAATTTTGGTTGGGGTGCCGGGCGCAGTGGCTCATGCCTGTAATCCCAGCACTTTGGGTGGCTGAGGCGGGCAGATCACGAGGTCAGGAGATGGAGACCATTCTGGCCAACATGCTGAAACCCTGTCTCTACTAAAAATACAAAAATTAGCTAGCTGGGTGTACTGGTATGCACCTGTAATCCCAGCTACTCAGGAGGCTAAGGCAGGAGAATGGCTTGAACCCGGGAGGCAGAGAGCCAAGATCGTGCCACTGTACTCCAGACTGGCAACAGAGCCACACTCTGTCTTAAAAAATAAAAAAATAAATAAACAACAAAAAATAAAAGAAATTTAAAATGTGGTTGCGGTGACCTCGGAGCATAATTCAACCTCCAAACAACCTAAACTAAGACCGCACTAGTCTAAGCGAGTTAGCACACATTGACCCAATAATTTGATCAACGGAATAAGTTACCCTAGGGATAA
The DNA here is from genome assembly GCF_008728515.1 of Papio anubis. Taxonomy (NCBI): domain Eukaryota; kingdom Metazoa; phylum Chordata; class Mammalia; order Primates; family Cercopithecidae; genus Papio; species Papio anubis. The sequence continues at coordinate 29,596 of NW_022163514.1, read as the reverse complement.
CAATGCAATCCTATTCTAGAGTCCATATCAACAATAGGGTTTACAGCTTCGATGCTGGATCAGGACATCCTAATGGTGTAGCCGCTGTTAAGGCTTCGTTTGTTCAGTGATTAAAGTCCTATGTGATCTCAGTTCAGATCAGAGTAATCCAGGTTGGTTTCTATCTATTTAACATTTCTCCTTAGTACAAAAGGACAAGAGAAACAGGGCCCACTCCACAAAGCACCCTTGCCCACATAAATGATGCTGTCTCAATCTAACAAATCATCACACACCCTACCCAAGAACAGCGTTTAAGATGGCAGAACCCAGCAATTGCATAAAACTTAAAACTTTAAAATCAGAGGTTCAACTCCTTTTCTTAATGATATGCCTATAATCAATCTTCTCCTACTTATTATTACCACTTTAATCGCTATAGCATTCCTTATACCCATTGAATGAAAAATCTTAGGCTACATACAATTACCTAACACTGTAGGTCCTAACACTGTAGGTCCCTACAGACTGCTTCAACCATTCGCCAATGCAATAAAACTTTTCATCAAAGAAGCTTTACATCTCTCAATGTCTACTATTACCCTTTATGCTACTGCTCCAACCCTAGCTGTTCTGATCACTCTCCTCTTGTGAACTCCCCTCCGCATACCAGATGCTCTAATTTTAATATAGGCCTCCTATTTATACTAGCCACATCAAGCTTAGCCGTCTATCCTATGATCAGGATGAGCATCTAATTCAAATTATGCACTAATCGTCACATTACAATCTGTAGCCCAGACAATTTCATATGAAGTCACTCTAGTCATTGTCCTTTTATCAGTTCTACTAATAAGTGGCTCATTTAACTTACATGCACTTATCATCACAATGCAAGAATTCCTCTCACTGCTTCTACCATCATAACCCCTAGCCATAATATGATTTATCTCCACACTAGCAGAAACTAACCAAGCCCCTTTTGAACTAACAGAAGGAGAATCAGAGTCAGTCTCAGGCTTAAACATCGAATATGCCGCAGGTTTATTTGCCCACTTCTTATAGCAGAATATATGAATATTATCATAATAAATAACTACTACCATTTTTCGAGGAGCACTACACACTGTATAGTCACCAGAACTCTATACCACAAATTTCATTACCAAGACCATTCTTTTTTTTTTTTTTTTTTTTTTTTGAGACAGAGTCTCGCTCTGTCGCCCAGGCTGGAGTGCAGTGGCCGGATCTCAGCTCACTGCAAGCTCCGCCTCCCGGGTTCACGCCATTCTCCTGCCTCAGCCTCCCGAGTAGCTGGGACTACAGGCGCCCGCCACCTCGCCCGGCTAGTTTTTTGTATTTTTTAGTGGAGACGGGGTTTCACCATGTTAGCCCATGTTGGGATGGTTTCGATCTCCTGACCTCGTGATCCGCCCGTCTCGGCCTCCCAAAGTGCTGGGATTACAGGCTTGAGCCACCGCGCCCGGCCCCAAGACCATTCTTTAACCACCGTTTTTATGAACTCGAACAGCATACCTCCGATTCTGCTATGACCAACTTATATATCTTCTATGAAAAAATGTCCTACCGCTTATACCAGCACTCTGCATATGATGTATCTCAATGCCTATTCTAATTTCCAGCATCCCACCCCAAATATAGGAAATATGTCTGACAAAAGAATTACTTTGATAGAGTAAACAATAAAGGTTTAAATCCTCTGATTTCTAGAACTAAGGAATTGAAGCTACCCCTGAGAATCCAAAATTCTCTGTGCTACCCATTACATCAAGTCCTAAAGTAAGGTTGGCTAAATAAGCTATCGGGCCCATACCCCAAAAATGTTAGTTATACCCTTCCCGTACTAATTAACCCATTAGCTCAACTTATTATTTCCCTTACTATTTTCACAGGAACTCTTATCACAATGCTAGGCTCACATTGATTTCTCATCTGAACCGGCCTAGAAATGAACATTATAGCTCTTATTCCAATCTTAATTAAAAAGATAAATCCAGCCAGGCACGGTGGCTCATGCCTGTAATCCCAGCACTTTGGGAGGTCAAGGTGCGTGGATGACGAGGTCAAGAGATCGAGACCATCCTGGTCAACATGGTGAAACCCCGTCTCTATTAAAAATACAAAAATTAGTTGGGTGTGGTGGCGCATGACCGTAGTCCCAGCTACTCAGGAGGCTGAGGCAGGAGAATCGCTTGAACCTGGGAGGCAGAGGTTGCAGTGAGCCAAAATTGAGCCACTGCACTCCAGCCTGAGGACAGAGCAAGACTCCGTCTCAAAAAAAAAAAAAAAAAAATTTACAGTCTAATGCTTACTCAGCCATTTTACCCTTTTCCCACTTATGTTCATTAATCATTGATTGTTTTCAACTAACCACAAAGACATCAGAACACTATATTTACTATTCGGCACATGAGCAGGAATAGTGGGCACCGCCCTAAGCCTTCTAATTCGAGCAGAATTAGGCCAACCAGGAACTCTGCCAGGAGAAGATCAGATTTACAATGTTACTGTTTCCACCCATGCATTAGTCATAATTTTCTTTATGGTCATACAAGTCATATTTGGGGGTTTTGGCAACTGGCTAGTCCCTCTGATTGGTGCACCTGATACGGCACTCCCCCAGATAAATAATATGAGCTTCGGACTTCTCCCCCGATCTTTTCTACTCCTACTTGCATCTTCAGTAGTAGAAGCCGGCGCTGGAACCGGTTGGACACTTTTTTAGCAGGACACCTAGCAGGAGCCTCTATGGATCTAACCATCTTCTCACTCCACTTGGCAGGTGTTTCTTCTATTTTAGCGGCCATTAACTTTATGACAGTTATTAACATAAAACCCCCAGCCTTGTCCCAATATCAAACACCCCTTTTCATGTGATCAGTCCTCATTATGGCAGTCCTTCTCCTCCTTTCTCTCCCAGTCCTAGCCGCCAGCATTACCATACTATTAACTGATCGTAACCTCAATACTACTTTTTTTGACTCTGCTGGCAGGGGCGACCCTATCTTGTATCAACATTTATTCTGATTCTTTGGTCATCCTGAAGTCTATATTCTTATCCTTCCAGGCTTCGGGATAATCTGTCATATCGTAACATATTACTCTGGAAAAAAGGAACCATTTGGGCATATGGGCATAGCATGAGCCATAATATCAATTGGCTTCTTAGGATTTATCGTATGGCCTCACCATATATTTATATTCCTATGTAGGAATGGACGTAGACACACGAGCATACTTCACCTCCATTACTATAATTATTGCTATCCCTACTGGAGTCAAGGTCTTTAGCTGATTAGCTACACTGCACGGTAGTAATATCAAATGATCTCCCACAATATTCTGAGCCCCTAGGATTCATTTTCCTATTAACAGTAAGAGGTTTAACTGGCATTATACTAGCTAATTCATCATTAGACATTATTTTACAAGATACATATTATGTTGTAGCCCATTCCCACTATGTTCTATCAATAGGAGCAGTATTTGCCATCATAGGAGGCGTTGTCCACTGATTCCCCCTATTTTCAGGTTATATACCTAATCAGACCTACGCTAAAATCCACTTCATCATTATATTTATAGGCGTTAATTTAACCTTTTTCCCACAGCACTTCCTCAGCCTATCAGTGTGCCTCAACATTACTCCAATTAACCCAATGTGTATACCACATTAAATGTCATCTAATCAGTAGGCTCATCGATATCATTAACAGCAGTCACACTAATAATTTTCATAATCTGAGAAGCCTTTGCTTCAAAACGAAAAGTTCTAACAATTGAACAAGCATCCACTAATTTAGAGTGACTTTACGGCTGTCCACCACCTTACCACACATTCGAAGAGCCAATCGACGTGACAACCTAGACGAAAAAGGAATCGAACCTCCAGAAACTGATTTCAAGTCAATCCCATAACCTGTATGACCTTCTCGATATTAGTAAAATCATCACATAACTTTGTCAAAGTTAAGATACAGGATAAACCCTGTATGTCTTACTGGCTCACCCAGTTCAGTTAGGCCTTCAAGAAGAACTGCTCACTTTCCATGACGACACTCTTATAATTATTGTCCTAATTCAGTTGCTGCAACTCTGAAGAATCACCTCCTGCTAGTTCTGATAAAAACTCCACTCTGGAAACAGAAAGAGGTCAGTGTGAGTTCGTTTCTACTTCACTTTCTTAACTCTAGCAAAGAAGGTATAGATTTCTCATGCCATTCAAGTCAGCTGTGCATATGGGACACAATGTTAACTAGTGGAAATAACGCAGACTTTATCCTTCAGGTGAATCTGGTTTGAGTCCAAGCTGATTTGGGGCAAATTATTCAACTCCTATGACCCACTTTTCATCATCTGAGGATAATAACACCCACCTTGCAGGGCTGGGCGTGATGGCTCACATGTGTTATCCCAGCACTTTGGGAGGCCGAGGCCGGGGGGGGGGGGGGGGGGGCTGAGGGGATGATCACTTGAGGTCAGGAGTTCGAGACCAGCCTCCAGCCTGGCCAACATGGTGACACTCCCGTCTCTACTAAAAATACAAAAAAGATTAGCAGGGCGTGGTGGCGGGTGCCTGTAATCACAGGGAGAATGAGGCAGGAGAATCGCTTGAACCCGGGAAGCCGAGGTTGCAGTGAGCCCAGATTGCGCCACTGCAGTTCAGCCTGGGGGACAGAGCAAGACTCCCTCTCAAAAAAATAAATAATAAATAAATAATATCCATCTTGCAGGATACAGGAAAAGAGTAGAGATATCAGTAAAGTATCCAGGCCAGTGCTTGGCACTCAGAAGGAAGTAAATAAATGGTATGTGGTGGTAGGAAGAGAAACTCCATCTTGCAGGAACTTCATAGCATATATTACTATTTGACATATAAGTTTTAATGTCTGTCAAGTCCCCCGCCCAAGAACGTAAGGTTTTTCAGCTCAATGCGGAATCCTAGCATCTTGAATAGTGTTTAGTGCTAAATAGGTATCTGGCAAACGAATGAATAGGTGAAAAAATAAAAGGAAGACTGGGCTCATCACACCTGATTAACCAACTGCGCATCAAATACTTAAGCATTATAAAGAACACAAAATGAGGCCAGGCGCGGTGGCCTACGCCTGTAATCTCAGCACTTTGGGAGGCCGAGGCGGGCCGATCACGAGGTAAGAAGATCGAGACCATTCTGGCTAGGACGGTGAAACACCGTCTCTACTAAAAATAGAAAAATTAGCCGGGCATGGTGGCGGGCGCCTGTAGTCCCACTTACTCCGGGGGCTGAGGCGGGAGAATGGCGTGAACCCGGGAGGCGGAGCTTGCCGTGAGCCGAGATTGCGCGCCACTGCACTCCAGCCTGGGCGACAGAGCGAGACACACTCTCAAAAAAAAAAAAAAAAAAAAAAAAAGAGAGACAAAACTCAATATGGTCTCCGGCTGAGATGTCTCCAACATCTGCTCTCTCCATTTCCGCTGTCATACTAGGGTAGGGTTTCAGAACCTCAGCACACTGACATTTTGAGCCAGATCGTTTTTTTGAGTTCTTGGGGGTGGGGAGTGGGATAGGAACCCTGTGAACCTTGTAGAATGTTTAGCTGCATCCCTGGTCTCCACCCACTAGATGTCAGTAGCACCACTCGGTAGTGATAACAAAATTGTCTTCACACAGTATCAATTGTGCCCTGGGAGGGGGGCGCTGGTTGAGAACCCCTGGTCTAGGGACATATAAGTGCCTTTGCTCACCAAAATTTTCCCTCCTTAAGTCGCCAAGACCTAATTCATCCTTTCCATAGATAATAAACACGAGAGACAGCTGGTCTCTACCCCTCCCAATCAGGGAAGGGCCCCTGAGCCTAGGTATTGGAAACGTCGAAGAAAAATTTAATGTCCTCAAGGAGTGCACCATCAAAGACAAAAACCCCAGGATGAGCACTGATGACACTACTACCCCCATCTTCTTTTTTTTTTTGAGATGGAGTCTCGCTCTGTCGCCCGGGCTGGAGTGCAGTGGCCGGATCTCAGCTCACTGCAAGCTCCGCCTCCCGGGTTCACGCCATTCTCCTGCCTCAGCCTCCCGAGCAGCTGGGACTACAGGCGCCGCCACCTCGCCCAGCTAGTTTTTTGTGTTTTTTTAGTAGAGACGGGGTTTCACCGTGTTAGCCAGGATGGTCTCGATCTCCTGACCTCGTGATCCGCCCGTCTCGGCCTCCCAAAGTGCTGGGATTACAGGCTTGAGCCACCGCGCCCGGCCAACCCCCATCTTCTTGAAGCATCCTGATCCTCTGAACTCTCCGGTCCTGTCTGTAACGTTTCTCAGGGTGCTCCATCTTAACCCGCCTAACGCTGTAATTTGTTTCTGGTGGGTTTATCCACTCCAACAGTTTGGGAGCTCGCTGAGGGTAAACAGTGTTTCTGTGCTGTCTTCGTGTCCCCACCGCTCAGCACAAGGGCGCAGTCGAGCTTTAGGAAACGAGTGTTTTCTTAGCGTGAAGGGCAAGAGTCACCGAGCCCTTTAAAGGAGGCCTCACTGGGGAATCCGAATGGACTGGAGGTCCGAAGGGCAACAAGGCAGGCACTCCGGGCTGCCTCGTTCCCCACGCGTCCCCAGAGGACCCAGTTCACTCTGCATCACGCAGCCAGGAACCCAGAGTGCAATCTGAGAGCCTCAGGACAGAGAGCGGAGCCGCAACCCTTAAGCCCCGCCTCACCAGAAAAGGCCCTCAGGGGCGCGACGCGCCTACCACGCCATCTTCTCTACTGCGTCATGCCGGAAGCCGTTGCGGAGCACGCCGGAAGCCGTTGCGGGGCACGCCGGGAACCTCAAGAGGGTCAGACGCATGCGCAGTAGCTAAGCCTGAAAAGAAAGGAGCGAGTCGCGCAAGTGTGGCAATAAAGGACCGCCCTCTCCGCATGGTTTCCGCCTTTCGCTAATTGACAGCAATTCCATCAATGAAACCCGCCTTGAGTCATATGCTGGGACCAATCACAATGCCTGAGAACCCAGGGCCCGGATCCAGCTGGGTGCGCCTTCCTGTTTTACAGTTAGGTGAGAACAGCCCTGATAGAAAAGGTGGCGGTTGCTGTGTGCCATGCGTAATTGTAAACATTTACACACTAACTCATACTTACAGCAACCCTACTAAGTCAATTATATTACCATTTTCATCTTCCAGACGAGGAAGCCAAAACAGTTTAAGTGACTTTCTTTAAGGACTAGAACTCGTTTTTTGTTTTTGTTTTTGTTTTTTTTTTTGAGATGGAGTCTCGCTCTGTTGCCCACGCTGGGGTGCAGTGGCGCGATCTGGGCTCACTGCAAGCTCCACCTCCTGGGCTCACGCCATTCTCCTGCCTCATCCTCCCGAGTAGCTGGGACTACAGGCGCCCGTCACCATGCCCGGCTAATTTTTTTGTATTTTTAGTAGAGATAGGGTCTCACTGTATTAGCCAGGATTGTCTCGATCTCCTGACCTCGTGATCCACCCGCCTCGGCCGTTTCTAATCCAGTGTTTTTTTCCCCCCACTCTAAGGTGTTTTTATTTCTTAAGTACTGCAAAACATTCTCACTTAAAACTGAAGTCTCCATGCCAGTGTTTTTCCATGCTCCTCCCCACCTGCCCCCACCACAATATATATAATCCACCATTCCTCTTTTGGTGGACATGCAAATACTTTTCTACTTTTCACGTGTGTGTTATTCTGGATTGGGTATTCTGGATATATTTTGAAGAGGGAGCTACTGGATTGAGATGTGGAGTGTGAGAGAAGGAAGAGTGGAGGATCATACTAAGGCTTCTATGTAGTCTTTCTGCCTTCAGTCTTGCACCCCTTCTTTCGTCCATCATTTATGAAGGCCCTTGTAGCACAAAGGAGTAGTACCTCATCAGGATATAAATACAGGGAGTGGGATGTGAAACAGGTTGATGACACTTCCAAGAAATGTATGCCCTCTTTGATTAAGAATAACCATGGAGGAGTTTTCCAAACACATACATTTCTTATGTAGATTATCTCTTTTGATTCCTGCAATGTTCCTGCCACCTATTATAGTCATTTTACAGATGATGAAACAGAGTGCTATAGAGAGCCACTGACTGCCCTAACTAATTAGTTGCAGAGTGCACCCAAATACTCAAGCTCTTGACTCCCAGAGCATTGAACTTTCTGGGGCACCTTGCTGCCTTTGTATTTGGAGGGCAGGGTAGTAGATGACTAAATGGACAGAAAAGAGAGAGAGAAAGAGAAAGCAGAGCCTGAGTGTGGGAAAAAGCAAGGGCAGAGCACTGCTTTGCATGTCAGATATATGTATATACATATATATATGCACATATGTATTTCTCTTTCTGTGGCCTGGCGGTTGGAGACCCTTGTTATAAACCATTGAATAAAACAGAAAACTTTAATTGCATAAGATAGAACCAAATAAATGAATAAATTGAGTTGAATTAGTAGCAGGATATTTACATAGTTTCAAAGTACTTCCCCATAAGACACTTATTAATTACAAAGAGGGAAACAATGGGAAAGCTGGTCAACACAACCTTCATTTAGTGATCCAAGTAACACCATTAGAAATGAAAACAACTGAAATATACACCCCCTGATAGGACACAATGAGATGCTAACCTGAGTCTATGTGTGAAGAAACATCAAACCCAAATGGAGACATTGTCTACCAAATAACTGGCTAACAATCCTTTATAGTGTGAGAATCATGAAAGTCAAGAAAAGACTGAAGAACCATCTCAGACTGACAAAGACTAGAGACATGACAACTAAATGCAATGTATGATTGTGAAGAAAATTATTTTGCTATGAAAGGCATCCTTGGGACAGTTGGCAAACATTGAACGGGGTCTGCAGATTAGATAATGTAATGTATTAATGTTCATTGAAAAAAAATTTTTTTGAGATGGGAGTCTCGCTCTGTTGCCCAGGCTGGAGTGCAGTAGCGCTATCTTGGCTCACTGCAGCCTCCACCTCCCGGGTTCAAGAGATTCTCTTGCCTCAGCCTCCTGGGTAGCTGGGATTATAGGCACGTGCCACCATGCCCAGCTAATTTTTGTATTTTTAGTAGAGATGGGGTTTCACTGTTTTGGCCAGGCTTGTCTCGAACCCTGACCTCAGGTGATCTGCCCACCTCAGCCTCCCAAAGTGCTAGGGTTACAGGCGTGAGCCACTGCACCTGGCCCATTTTTCTAATTTTGATGGTTATATTGTGGTTCTGTAGGATAATGTCCTTGTTTGTTGAAAATACACCCCAAGATATTTGGGGAAGACAGGGTATCGGGTTGCTAACTTACTCTCGAATGGAGGTCAGGGGAAGTCTTTGTTTCATGCTTCCAACTTTTCTCTAAATTTGTGATTTTTTTTTTTTTTTTTTTTTTTTTTACAAAAAAAGAGTATGCACAGCTTTAGAGTCAAGACGATTATGCTTTGATTCCCTGCCCTAACACAGCATAATCTTGGGCAAGTTTCCTTTTGTGCTGCAGTGCCCTCATCTTAAAATGAGGACAAGCATATGCAGTAAGCCGAGATCCCGCCACTGCACTCCAGCCTGGGCGACAGAGTGAGACTCTGTCTCAGAAAAAAAAAAAAAAAAAATGAGGACAAGCATAATAGCACATGGCCCATGGGTTGTGAGGATTGAATGAGTGGAAGTGTGTAGAGTTTAGATCCTCATCTAGCACATGGCGAGCACTCAGTACACTTAGCCACCGTTGGTCAAATAGACTAGACCTTTTTGCAAAGTCATTAATAGAGCTTCCAAATTAGTCTATTATTTATTTAATTATGTATCTATATGAGACAGAATCTCACTGTGTCACCCAGGCTGAAGTGCAGTGATGCAGTCACAGCTCGCTGTAGTCTTGAACTTCTGGGCTCAAACGTTCCTCCTGCCTCACCATCCTGAGTAGCTGGGGGTATAGGCAAGCAACGCTACACTCAGCTAATTTTAAAATTTTTTAGTAGAGATAGGATCTCACAATGTTGCCCAGGCTGGTATTAAACTCCTGGGTTCAAGTGATCCTCCCTCCTCGGGCTCCCAAAGTGCTGGGATTACAGGTGTGTGAGCCACTGCATCCTACCTTAGTCCCTAATTCAGAGCTCGCATACTAGAGCGTATATGTATCAAGCCAAAGTCACTTTTCAATTTCTATTCCTTCCATTTCCTTGATTCTAATCTTTCCTAATCTTTCCTGGACTTGAGCCTGAAGGCTGAGAATAATGGAAAAGGATTGACTGTCTTCATTGGCAGCTTCAGAATTTGCTCATTTGAGGTATTCAGGCAGCCTTTGATACCTTAAAGGGAAAGGTATGGGATCCAGACAGACTCTGAGAAGGGCTCTATGAGATGGGCTCTCAAACTCACTTAAATCCACTGAGCAGATGAGCATATTCAAATGCTTTTCATTTCTATTTTGCTAAGGTTGGTGAACCTTTCATAGGTCTTGGTGGTTTTAGTGGTTTGTTGTTGCGGTTGTTTGGTTTTTTTTAGACAGAGTCTCATGTTGGCCAGGCTGGTCTTGAACTCCTGACGTCAAGTGATCTGCCCACCTCATTCTCCCAAAGTGCTGGGATTACAGGCGTAAGACACCGCGCCCGGCCCCTTGGCAGTTTTTGTTGTTGTTGTTGTTGTTTGTTTTGTTTTGTTTTGAGATAGAGTCTCGCTCTGTCGCCCAGGCTAGAGTGCAGTGGCGCTATCTCACTGCAAGCTCTGCCTCCCGGGTTCACGCCATTCTCCTGCCTCAGCCTCCCTAGTAGCTGAGACTACAGGTGCCCGCCACCACGCCTGACTAATTTTTTGGTTTTTTGGTTTTTTTAGTAGAGACGGGGTTTCATCATTTACAGGATGGTCTTGATCTCCTGACCTTGTGATCCGCCCACCTCAGCCTCCCAAAGTGCTAGGATTACAGGCGTGAGCCACCATGCCCAGCCCCTTGGTGGTGGTTTTATCTGTCATTTCCTGAATTTCCAATTGAACAAGACACCAAACATTTTTTTTTCCTGGACACCTAGAAATAGAACTCCAAACTCTTAATAACAAGGAGCTTGCTTCATATTTGCTTCTTTTCCTCCCAAATTTTGACCTTGTTTCATGTACACCATTGAGAATGGAACATAAGCGTATGTGTGTTGATGAAGTTATATGTGGTCCCTGTGATGTATTCATTTCCTCATCATAGCCAGTTAGCTTGTTCGTCTCCCTCTAATTCCCTGTGTCTTACCACACCCAGAACTCCGTGTTAGTTATAAAATGTCCAATTTTTTCCATATAGAGGCTCTGTGGCACTCCAAAATGTCTCAGGAATACCTGTCCATTTTCTTCCTATTTCCCCCCAAGTTATTTCACAACTTAAATGAATTGACTGGAGGATATGACTGTTCAGTCTCTTGGTACTGTTCTCATAAATTAATCAGCTGGCATTTTGGTTTACATAACAGCTTTAGGAGCTTGGTCATTGTGAACCTACCTCCTGAGAATTTGACCTAATCTGAGTGTACTGATCAATGAAAATGTTGAGCCTGGCCATGTGCAATGACTCACACCTGTAATCTCAGCACTTTGGGAGGCTGAGGATGGTGGATTGCGTGAGGCCAGGGGTTTGAGACAAGCCTAGCCAACATGGTGAAACCCTGCCTCCACCAAAAAGAAAAAAAAATTGGCTTGGCATGGTGGCGTACACCTGTAATCCCAGGTACTCAGGAGGCTAAGGCACAAGAATTGCTTGAATCCAGGAGGCAGAAGTTGCAGTGAGCTGAGCTTGCCACTGCACTCCAGCCTGGGCAACCAAGCAAGGCTCTGTCTCAAAAAAAAAAAAAAAGAAAGAAAGAAAGAAAAAAAAGTAGTGTTGAGTCTGCAAGACTCTGGACTTTAATAAATTCACCAAGATAATGTTAGCAGTTGTCTACTTCTGGAGATGTATTTGAGTATTGCTGTATGAGGAACTGACACAATGGCTTTGATCTGCTATTGGAAAAACAAATTCACGACAGGACAGTATGATTAGATGTCTTTGGAAGGAATTATGGGAATGTGGAAAAGGGAACATTTATCATTGTTTGTTCAATGCTGTCCAAGGGATGGGATGACCCCAAAGTGGAAAACATGAAAACAGTCCATTTGACAAATTTAGTTCTTAGCAAGATAAAGGAGGACTCATGAGCTTATTAATTATATTTGCTAAACATTTATTGAGTATCTACTATGTATAAGACATGTGTTTTGAAATTATGGGGACACAAAGCCAAAGGCCCTTTTGAACTAGTTCTAAAACCTATTGATTTCCTTTTCTATGGTAACGTAGTTGTCATGCAACTTTCTTATATTAACCTGGTTTCTCTGTCTGGGAAAATAGTAAATGAACTGTGGTAGCAGGTGGGGATCCCTTTGGCAATTGTAGGAATGTGCAGAATCACATATTGGCATTCTGATCCCAACATGTGAGTTCCTGAAAGATGAGTTATTGTATGCTGAACTGATCGCTGAATTTTAGGAACTGCAGGGTTGCAAGACTAGATCTTGAGGCAGAGAACATACTTTATAGATGGATGATCTTTCCTGGGGTCTTAAATTTGCATAAAGAATCTTAGGACATTCCATTATCCACTGACCAGACTAGCATACCCAAATGCTGGTAGGACATCTGATGGCTGGGACTTTTGGGTGGGATGATTTCAATAAGACAGTAGCAAAGGACCCTCTTTGGCTAGAATCAAAAGGCAAATGACCTTTTTATTTTGTTTTGTTTTTGTTTTTGGAGATGGAGTCTTGCTCTTATCACCCAAGCTGAAGTGCACTGGTGCAAGCTCAGCTCACTGCAACCTCTGCTCACTGCAACCTCCACCTCCCAGGTTCAAGCAAGTCTCCTGCCTTAGCCTCCTGAATAGCTGGGACTGCAGGTGTGTGCCATCATACCCGGCTAATTTTTGTATTTTTGGTAGAAATGGGGTTTCACCATGTTGGCCAGGCTGGTCTCAAACTCCTGACCTCAGGTGATCCGCCCACCTCAGCCTCCCAAAGTGCTGAGATGACAGGCATGAGCCACTGTGCCCAGCTGCAAATGACCTTTTTAATCTTTTCTTTTGGTTTTGTTTGTTTGTTTGTTTTTGAGATGGAGTTTTGCTCTTATTGCCCAGGCTAGAGTGCAGTGGCGCAATCTTGGCTCACGGCAACCTCCACTTTCCAGTTTCAAGTGATTCTCCTGCCTCAGCCTCCCAAGTTGCTGGGATTACAGGCACCCGCCACCATGCCCAGCTAATTTTTTTGTATTTTTAGTAAAGACAGGGTTTCACCGTGTTGGTCAGGCTGGTCTCGAACTGCTGACCTCGTGATCCACCTGCCTCGACCTCCCAAACTGCTGGGATTACAGGCGTGAGCCACCATGCCTGGCTTAATCTTTTCTTATTAAATAATAGATTAGTAGAAGAGAAATTGGAATGTAGGCATAAGGGAGAGGGTAAACAAGATGATGGAGAGATATAGGGATGGAAAGCATGGAGAGATATACTGCATTATTGTTATTATTATTGTTGTTATCATTATTGAGATGCAGTTTCACTCTTGTCGCCCAGGCTGGAGTGCAATGGCACGATCTCAGCTCACCACAACCTGTGCCTCCCAAGTTCAAGTGATTCTCCTGCCTCAGCCTCCCAAGTAGCTGGGATTATAGGCATGTGCCACCATGCCCAGCTAATTTTGTATTTTTAGTGGAGACAGTGTTTCTCCGTGTTGGTCAGGCTGGTCCTGAACTCCTGACCTCAGGTGATCCGCCCACCTTGGCCTCCCAAAGTGCTGGGATTACAGGTGTGAGCCACCGCACCCGGTGGTATACTGCATTATTAAGAAGAGACAGGCCAGGTGAGGTAGATCACACCCATAAGCCCAGCACTTTGGGAGGCTAAGGCAGGAAGATTACTTGAGGCCAAGAATTCTAGACCAGCCTGGGCTGTTAACATAGTGAGACCCCATCTCTACAAAAATAAAAATAAAAATTAGTTAGGTGTGGTAGCATGTGCCTATAGTCCCAGCTACTCAGGAGATGGAAGGATTGCTTGAGCCTAGGAGTTGAAGCCTGCAGTGAGCTATGATCATGCCACTCTACTTCAGCCTGGGCAACAGAGCAAGACTCCAACTCTTAAAAAAAGTGAAGAAGAGATAAAGAGAGATAGGCAAAGATGATGACAAATAGGGTAAAAAGATGAATTGTTTGGGTCTTCATATGAAGTTAATAGTACATCGCTTGATTTTATGGAATGATAGTAACATTATATAAGATACTGCAAGTGGGGGTACTTTGCTTAGAAAAGTACAGAATTCTGCAGAAATATAAGGCATAATAAATAACATGTGGGCAACAGAGACAGAGACAGTGAGACAGGTCTGTAACAGGTCAGTAACCTCTGAGCCCTCAACAACATGTCTGCCCTGCTATTGGTAGTCCACAGTAGGATTTTTGGTGAATAAGTGTAGAACATTACAAATAACACTAACCATGTTCCTGACAGCTTAGGGCCGTCAGCTTAGGGTTGTCAGGAACATGCCTTGGTTTTACCGGAATTAGTATTCTTCATGTTCACCTGGCCAGAGAGAGTTAATGAGAAACGCATGTAGAGATGAAGAGGCAATAAATAACGAAGGAGTGTTCTCTCAGCCAACTTATCTTCCTTTCCCCAGCAACCTTCTCAGTGCGCCCTTCACTTCCATGTTCCGCAGCATGTAGATGAGAGGATTCACCATGGGCGTGACCACTGAGTAGAACAGGGAAATGAACTTGCTCTGGTACTGGTTGCTGTTCTTGTCCCGAAGCAGATAGCCATAGCTGGCTGAGCCATAGAAGAGGAACACCACCAGCAGGTGGGAGAGGCATGTATTGAAGGCCTTTCGCCTCCCCTCTGCAGAGTGGATTTTCAGCACTGCCTGAGCAGTGAGGCAGTAGGAGATCAGGATGATGCTTAGTGGGACTGCAGTGAAGAAGGTGCAGACACCATTGAGCACAGCCTCGTTGAGGCTCGTGTCGCCACAGGCCAGTTTGATCATGGCAGGCACCTCACAGAGGAAGCTCTCCACCCTCCAGTGCCCACACAATGGGAGCTGCAGAGTGAATGTTGACTGGATCACAGAGTTGTCCAAGCCACCCAGCCAGGCAATCACAGCCAGCAGCCAGCAGAGCTGGGGGTTCATGATGGTGGTGTAGCGGAGGGGCCGACACACTGCCACATAGCGGTCAAATGCCATCACCACGAGCAGGATGCACTCGGTGGCCCCCAGCCAAAGGAAGACATAGAGCTGGGTCACACAGCCACCATAGCTGATGGTCTTGTCTGGTCCCCATAAATTGATCAGCATTTGGGGGACTGAGCTAGTAGTGAAAGCAAGGTCCAAGGAGGAGAGGTTGCTGAGGAAGAAGTACATGGGTGTGTGGAGCCAGGCATCCAGGCAGGAAAGCAAGATGATGATTGAGTTCCCAAGTAGGGTCAGCAAATAGGAGAAAACGATGGCTATGAAAAAGATCATCTCCAGCTGGGGATGGTCAGATATGCCCATCAGAACAAAGCCCTTCAAGGAGCTGTCATTGGCCCCGTCCATCACTGGTTGCCTTCAGTCACTTGACAAATTCATTCAGAGCAAACTGCTGGGAGAAAAGCAAGTCAAGAAGAAGCTGTTGGCTGAGGTGGATTTGCATCAGGAATGGTCTAATAGTTATCTGGGATCCATAGTTAAGTAACAACCTATTTTTTGTTTTTTGAGACAGAGTCTCTCTCTGTCACCTAGGTTGGAGTGCAGTGGCACAATCTCAGCTCACTGCAACCTCCATCTTCCTGGCTCAAGCAATCCTCTTGTCTCAGCCTCCCAAGTAACTGTGACCACAGGTGTGTGCCACCACATCCAGAAAATTTTTGTATCTTTTGTAGAGATGGGGTTTTGCCATGTTGTCCAGGCTTGTCTCCAACTCTTGGGCTCAAGTGATCCATCTGCCTCAGCCTCCGAAAGTGCTGGGATTACAGCCGTGAACCACTGCACCTGGACTCCAACTTACTTTTTAAGATAGCAAGCTTTTTTTTCTTTTTTTCTTTTCTTTTTTTTTTTTTTTTTTTTTTTTTTGAGACAGAGTCTCACTCTGTTACCCAAGCTGGAGTGCAATCTCGGCTCATTGCAACTTCCACCTCCCGGGTGCAAGCAATTCTCCTGCCTCAGCCTCCTGAGTAGCTGGGACTACAGGCATGAGCCACCATGCCTGGCTAATTTTTGTACTTTTAGTAGCGACAGGGTTTCACCATGTTGCCCAGGGTGGTCTTGAACTCCTGACCTTGTGATCTGCCCACCTCAGCCTCCCAAAGTGCTGGGATTACAGGTGTGAGCCACTGTGCCTGGCCTAGATTGCAAACTTTTGTTGTAATCCCCATCTAATGTTGGTTACACAACGAATGGAAAAGTTGATTCTATCAGAATGTCAGGCATGAGCTAACATGGAAATGAAGGAAATACCTCATGATGACAGAACCAAAAGACCCCAAGAACTGAGGGGCTCTTCAGTTGAGAACAATGGCTATGACAGGATAGAGAGAGTTGACCATTAGAATTAGATGTGAAAATTCTCAAAAGACAAATTTCAGTCAGGCATGGTGGCTCACACCTGTAATCCCAGCATTTTCAGAGGCTGAGGTGGGAGGATCGCTTGAGCTCCAGTGTTCAAGGCTGCAGTGAGCCACTGTACTCCAATGCCTGAGTGACAGAGGGAGACCCTATCTCTTGAAAACAACAGCAACAACACATTTCGCCAGCCAAGGTTTTCATACGCTCAGGGAAGGGGGAGGCAGACACATTGCATTTGGAAAAGCTCCCCAGAAATCTCTGTTAAATTTCCTCTGCTCTCTTCTACATCCCTCCCCTCTGAGTTTTACCTCAGTGCTAGATCTAGAAAGATGACGTTTGAGGAATAACATGATGAATCTATAAAATCGCAGAAATAATGGAAAGATTAAATATTGACTTATGCTCCAAATATAGAAGCTGGGAATATACAATTTAAGAGGAGGTCAATGTAGAGCAAACAAAACTTCGCTTAAGCTTAAATAAGTTTAGGTGGAAAAGGCAAAATATACAAACAGAGGTTATGCAAAAAGGGGTTAAATTAGTTAATGGGTAATTAGTAAGGGAAATTACAAGATTTACAGAGGAGATCCCTATCTTTTCAGGTATATAACTACTATGCCCACCTCTAACTCATCAAATAACTCTTTTTTTTTTTTTGAGATGGAGTCTCCTTCTGTCACCCAGGCTGGAGTGCAGTGGTGCGATCTCGGCTCACAGCAAGCTCTGCCTCCTGGGTTCATGCCATTCTCCTGCCTCAGCCTCCCGAGTAGCTGGGACTACAGGCGCCCGCCACCATGCCCGTCTAATTTTTTTGTATTTTTAGTAGAGACGGGGTTTCACCGTGTTAGCCAGGGTGGTCTCGATCTCCTGACCTCATGATCCACCCGCCTTGGCCTCCCAAAGTGCTGGGATTTCAGGTGTGAGCCACTGCGCCCGGCCAATCATCAAATAATTCTTAACATCTCATGAGACCAGGTACAGTCTTTCTTTTTCTTTTCTTTTTAATTTTTTTAGACAGAGTCTAGCTCTGTTGCCCAGGCTGGAGTGTAGTGGTGCAATCTCAGCTCACTGCAACCTCTGCCTCCCTGAGCCAGGCCTACTTATTCTTTTCATCTAGGACTTAAGAGAGCTGAGGAACTGAGTTACTAACCTAATAATCAGCTTATCTTTCTTTTCAGAAGTTCTTCCTGAAATCCATTCGACTACTTCCTGCCAGTTCAAGTGCTCATTCCCTTGTGTCCCTTTAGGGAAAAGAAACAGACAGGGCTGGGCACAGTGGCTCACACCTGTAATCCCAGCACTTTGGGAGGCCAAGGCAGGCAGATCACTTGAGGTTGGGAGTTCGAGACCAACCTGGCCAACATGGTGAAACCCGTCTCTACTAAAAATACAAAAATTATCTGGGCGGGGTAGTACATGATGGAAATCCCAGCTACTCAGGAGGCTGAGGCAGGAGAATCACTTGAACCCAGGAGGCAGAGGTTGCAGTCAGCTGAGATCACGCCATTGCACTCCAGCCTGGGCGACGAGAGTGAAACTCCACCTCAGAAAAGAAAAAAAAAAAAAAGAAAGAAAGAGAAACAGACAGAAAGACAGTGCTCATCTTCTTCCAAAGTTGTTTGGTCTGGGGGGGAGCTGGTATTAGACAAAGTGAACAGGGATTTTCCTCCTCCCCAAATCTTAGAACTCAAGAATAAGAAATGGGGGAGTTTGAATCTTAAGTCAATTAACGATGAATGAAAGAAAAAAATACATAGTTAAGGCCGGGCGCGGTGGCTCAAGCCTGTAATCCCAGCACTTTGGGAGGCCGAGACGGGCGGATCACGAGGTCAGGAGATCGAGACCATCCTGGCTAACACGGTGAAACCCCGTCTCTACTAAAAAATACAAAAAACTAGCCGGGCGCGGTGGCGGGCGCCTGTAGTCCCAACTACTCAGGAGGCTGAGGCAGGAGAATGGCGTGAACCCGGGAGGCGGAGCTTGCAGTGAGCTGAGATCCGGCCACTGCACTCCAGCCTGGGCGGCAGAGCGAGACTCCGTCTCAAAAAAAAAAAAAAAAAAAAGAAAAGAAAAATACATAGTTAATAGTAAATTTATGGAAATTATTACTGCTAAGAGACATCACAGTAATAAGATGTCTTGGCTCACTGTGACCTCCACCTGCTGGGTTCAAGCTATTCTCCTGCCTCAGCCTCCCTAGTAGCTGGGATTACAGGCATGCACCACCACACCTGGCTCCCAAAATCAGTGCCTTTAAAAAGCTATTTAACACTGTCCGTTTTCTCTCTCCTTCTCTATCTGCTATTTTCCTTTTCCCATCTTTTTTTCCCCCTTTGCCTCTCTCTCCTATATCCTGGATTCTCTAATAATCAGTCTAGGGATTGTTTATGGAAATGTACCTTTGGCCTCGAGATTCCCCCACATCCATCCGCTGTCTCCATGCTTAGTGAATCAAGGAGAGAGGGCAGGCATGGGACCAAGAAGGAGGCTGTGCTGCGCTCCTCCTGCCCGCGAAC
Organism: Papio anubis; assembly: GCF_008728515.1. Taxonomy (NCBI): domain Eukaryota; kingdom Metazoa; phylum Chordata; class Mammalia; order Primates; family Cercopithecidae; genus Papio; species Papio anubis. Next base: position 10,501 of record NW_022163514.1, on the reverse strand, counting down.
TGGGGCCACAGCTTTTAACCTCGGGGCTCTTCTGGCCCTGGAGAAACATTGGGTCGCATTTGGAAGCCTGGCTTGCTCTGGCTAACTCTGTAGAGCCCAAGGGTAGATCTCCACCCCTGCAGAAGCAATTAGCACAAAGCGCCAGTGTGGCCAGAACACAGGAAAAAGCTGTCCCTGAAGAATCGACTCAGTCTTTCACCTGAACTCCCTCCCCAAACACAGATTAGTAATTGAACTAGTAATAAAAATGACAGTATTTCTTAAATAATTGCTAATTATATGATTTTATTCTTTTCAAGGTGTTGTGACATTATCAAACTTAGTTCCTAAAACACTATACGATGTGGGGGGTGTGGAAGGCAGGTGGCCTTATCTCCTCTTGGCAGAGGAGTAAGTTGAACATAAAGTGGTTATATGACAGGAGTGACCTGACTCCTGTGATGGCTTTTCTACAGGCTATCCTATGCAGAGGAAGTTGCTCTTTTTGACTCATCATCTGAGAGCTGTCATCCTTGAGTTTTTGTTCTTTAGAGGGGCAAGGGCAGAGAAGGGGAGTCCCGCTTCTCTGGTTCCAACATAAACCACAAATCAGGGACATGAGCCTTAGACACTCACAGGGTACCCTGTGAAAAGCAAGAACTTACAGCCACTATTCAATAAACACATAACAGGTGCCTGGCAACCTGAATAGGCCACTAGATGTCACAGAAGATGAATTACCCTGAAACTACTGACTTAGAAACCACATTCATTCAAGACACAGTCTCTAAGGGTGGAGAGTATGCCAGGTGCAGGTGGGGTACAGGGTGAGCAAGATCGGTCTGGCTCCTACCCAGAGGGGCCCACTGTGCCATGGGCCTGGCCCCAGCAAATCTCTCCTGATCATAGAACTGTTTGCTGGCTTGTGCTGTGTGCTGGTCACTGTGTCCAGCAGTTTATAAACATGATCACAACCACCACACCAGGCAGGTGTTATTATTCCTGTTTTACAATAGAGGAACTGAGGCTGAGAGGTATTCAGTAATTTGTCAAAGGGCAAATGGCTAGTAAACTGCACAGCCACTAAAATGAGGTCTATCTAACTCCCAAATCCATACTTATGAGAAACTGGATAATCTCAATGTCCATCAGTAGGGGAATTCGGTAAATGATGACTCCTCTATGGAATGCTGTGCTCGCTGTCATCATTGGTCTCTGCAAGACCTCTCTTAAATACTGTATTTTATTCACTTTTTCCACTTTATTCCCAGTCCCCATTCTCGTTCCTCTGCATTGCCCCATAGGCATCTAATGCATTTGGTCTATTAGTGTTTGGATAGATATGTGTCCTTTAAAAATATATAGTGTTATTTTGTGTATGTGCATGTTTTAATTTACACTAATAGCCCTCATTCTGTTTCTTACCTTTTCATAACTTTTTCACTTTGTTTGAATAGACATCTACGTTGTTAGGGATGCACTTAATGTTTCTATGCTAAATATGCATCTATCATATTCTATTTATCCATTTAATTAGAGATGAATATATAACTTGCCTTTAATTTCCACCTACCACAAGAAAATGCTATAGTGGGTGTGTGCGTGTGTGCATGTGCGTGTGTGTGTGCATGGGTGTTCATGTGTGTGCATGTGTGTGCATGTCTGTGTGTGTGCACGTGTGCATGTATGTGCGTGTGCGTGTGTGTGCGTGTGTATGTGTGTACTCTTTTAAGGGCTAGATCTGCAGGTTCTGATATGGAAGAACATCCTAGGCATATTGCTAAGTGATAAAAGCCAGTTGCAGAGCAATGCACATCGTATGATCTCATTTTCTGAGAAAAACCACATATATGTACATATTCGTTTGTATGCAAACAGGAAACTCTGGAAGGAAAGAAAAAAGCAGGCAGCTGATATGAGGAGTGGAGGTGTGGACTGAGGAGGGGACACTGCACTACAGCCTGGGCAACAGAGCAAAACTCCGTCTCAAAAAAAAAAAAAGTATGTGTGTTGTTTGAATATCTTACAGTAAACCTGCATTACCTTGATAATTTAATTAGTTTAATTTAATTAGAGACGGATCTGGCTCTATCACCTAGGTTGGAGTGCAGTGGTGCGATCCTAGCTCACTGAAGCCTCCAATTCCTGGGCTCAGGCTGTCCTCCCTCCTCACCCTCCTTAGCCACCATCCCTGGCTTCTTCTTTTTTTTTTTTTTTTTTTTGAGACAGAGTCCTGCTCTGTCACCCAGGTTGGAGTGCAGTGGCACAATCTTGGCTCACTGCAACCTCTGCCTCCCGGGTGCAAGTGATTCTCCTGCCTCAGCCTCCCAAGCAGCTGGGATTACAGCCTGGCCTCCCCTTTTACATTTTTTAAATTATAAAGGAGGCCGGGGGTGGTGGCTCACACCTGTAATCCCAGCACTTTGGGAGCCTGAGGTGGGCAGATCACTTGAGGCCAGGAGTTTGAGACCAGCCTGGCCAACATGATGAAACCTTGTCTCTACTTAAAAAAATACAAAAGTCAGTCGAGTGTGGTGGTGGGTGTCTGTAGTCCCAGCTGCTCAGGAGGCTGAGGCACGCGAATCGATTGAACCCAGGAGGCAGAGGTTGCAATGAGCCGAGATTGCGCCATTGCACTCCAGCCTGGGTGAAAGAGTGAGAGCGACACTCTATCTAAAAAAAAAAAAAAAAAAAGAATGGACATTTTCATTAAAATCTTTTAAGTGACAAAGAGTTTAAGTTAAACATTTTTTAACATTCAGAGCAAGAAGGAACCCTCATATATCATCTAGTTTTTTTGTTTGTTTGTTTCCAACTGAGGTTGCTGGAACCCTGGGTGGCCCACTCAAGGGGACCATAGGTCTGGTTAATGGCAGACTGGACTGACTTTCAAGCCAACCTCAGAGTCCAGCTGGACATACTCGCATCTCCTCTGAGATCCTCTAGACTTCATACTTTGCCTTTAAGGTTGGTTACCTTTTCCTATTCATTTATTCATTCAACAATCATTTTCTCAGTGACCTCTATGTTCCTGGCCGTGTCTTAGGTACTTGGAATATAGTCTATGCCCTCAGGGAGTTTGCAATCTGATTGTAAAGAGTCAGAACACACATACACACACAAACACACACACACACACACAGAGTAAAGCAAAGTCTATAACATATCAAGTGATGATAAATTTTATGAAGAAAAATCAGGCTGAGTGCAGTAGCTCATGCCTGCAATCCCAGCACTTTGGGAGGCCAAGGCAGGAGGATTGCTTGAGTCAGGAGTTCAACACCAACTTAGGCAACATAGTGAGACCTTGTCTCTATACAAAAATTTAAATATTAGTTAGACATGGTGGTGCACACCTATAGTCCCAGCTACTCGGGATGCTGAGGCAGGAGGATTTCTTGAGCCCAGGAGTTCAAGTCTGGAGTGAGCCATGTTTGCACAACTGCACTCCAGTCTGAAAGAGAAAGAAAGAAAGAGAGAGAGGGAGGGAAAGAGGGATGGAAGGAGGGAGGGAGGGAGGAAGGAAGGAAGGGAGGGAGGGAGGGAGGGAGGTAAAGGAGAGAAAGGAAAGAGAGAAAGAAAAAGGAAAGAGAGAGAGAGAGAATGAGAGAGAGGAAGGGAGGGAGGGAAGGAAGGAAAGGGAAAGAATCCCCATGCTTATTTCTCTCTACTCCCTCATAGGCACCTACTCTATTGATGTGTTTGATATGTGATTGTTTGGATATGTATATGAATGATACATATATGTGCATCCAAACAAATATATACATATGTGTGTGTATATATATACCATGTGTATGTATATCTTTGTAAAACATATAATGATGTTTTGTGTATCTAAATGTTTTAAACTTACATCAATGGTATTGTGCAATACCTCTTATTTTATTTCTTTTTTTTTTTTTTTTTTTTTTTTGAGACGGAGTCTCGCTCTGTCGCCCAGGCTGGAGTGCAGTGGCGCGATCTCGGCTCACTGCAAGCTCCGCCTCCCGGGTTCACGCCATTCTCCTGCCTCAGCCTCCCGAGTAGCTGGGACTACAGGCGCCCACAACCGCGCCCGGCTAATTTTTTGTATTTTTAGTAGAGACGGGGTTTCACCGTGGTCTCATCTCCTGACTCAGGATCCGCTCACCGCCTCCTGGGGCGGTTAGATTATAGGCGTGGGAGCCACCGTCCGCCCACCTCTTTATTTGCTTTTACTTTTTTTTTTTTTTTGAGATGGATCTTCGCTTGTGTTTCCAGGCTGGAAGTGCAGGTCGGGATCTCAGCTCACGTGTGCTCCGCCTTCCTGGGTTTTCACGCCATTCTCAGCTTCCTGAGGTAGCTACCAGGGCGCCACCACCCCGCCCGGCTAGTTTTGTATTTTAGTAGAGACGGGTTTCACCCAGGTTAGGGGCCAGATGGTCTGGAACTCCTGACCCTGTGGATCTCACCATCTCGGCCTCCCAAAGTGCTGGGATTACAGGCTTGAGCCACCGCGCCCGGCCTATTTCTTACTTTTTAATTCACTTTTTCCCCCACAATGTTTTCACTTATGTGTTCAAAGGTACATGTCCATATTGTTGTGTGTACGTTCAGTTTCATGCTTCTAATGATCAATATGCATCTATCACATTTTATTTGTCCATTACACTAGGGATGAACATATAGCTTGTCTTTAATTTCCTACAATGACAACAATGCTGTAATTAGCATATTATATATGTATGTATATTTATACATATATATACACACACACATACATATATGTGATAGACTCTTATTCTGGTCCATAAAGGGAGATATATATATTTTTTGCATAAATGGATAATTGACAATGCTGAATAATAGAGATATACCCAGTTGTACCAACAGGCTGTCCCAAAGGGGTTGTAGCAGTCTACAATTCCTACCAGCTATAGAGGGAGGTTCCTGATTTTCCCATGTTCTACCCAACACTTAGTATAGTCAAACATTTTTCTTTGAGACAGAGTCTCGCTCTGTCACCCAGGCTGGAGTGCAGTGGCACTGATCTCGGCTCAGTGCAACCTCTGCCTCCCAGGTTCAAGCAATTCTCCTGCCTCAACCTCCCAAGTAGCTGGGACTACAGGTGTGTGCCACCACACCCAGCTAATTTTTTGCACTTTTAGTAGAGATGGGGTTTCACTGTGTTAGCTAGGATGGTCTCGATCTCCTGACCTCGTGATCCGCCCACCTGGGCCTCCCAAAGTGCTGGATTACAGGCATGAGCCACCGTGCCCGGCTATCAGATTTTCTAATGTATGCCAATCTGATGGGCATAAAATGTTATCTCAACTTTATTTGCATTTCTCTGATAACTAATGAGGTTGAACATTTTCAAATAAATATATTAGCTATTTTTATTTCTCCTTCTGTAAATTGCCCATTCATATCCTCTGTTTACTTTTCTCTTCATTTTTCTGTTTTTCTTGTTTATTTGCAATAGTTCTGTTTTTTTGTTTTTGTTTTATTATACTTTATATTCTATGGTACATGTGCACAACGTGCAGGTTTGTTACATATGTATACATGTGCCATGTTGATGTGCTGCACCCATTAACTCGTCATTTACATTAGGTATATCTCCTAATGCTATCCCTCCCCCGTCCCCCCACCTCACAACAGGCCCCAGTATGTGATGTTCCCCTTCCTATGTCCAAGTATTCTCATTGTTCAATTCCTACCTATGAGTGAGAATATGCGGTGTTTGGTTTTCTGTTCTTGTGATAGTTTGCTGAGAATGATGGTTTCCAGCTGCATCCACGTCCCTACAAAGGACATGAATTCATCCTTTTTTACAGCTGCATAGTATTCCATGGTGTATCTCTGCCACATTTTCTTAATCCAGTCTGTCATTGATGGACATTTGGGTTGGTTCCAAGTCTTTGCTATTGTGAATAGTGCCACAATAAACATACATGTGCATGGGTCTTTATAGCAGCATGATTTATAACCCTTTGGGTATATACCCAGTAATGGGATGGCTGGGTCAAATGCTATTTTTAGTTCTAGATCCTTGAGGAATCGCCACACTGTCTTCCACAATGGTTGAACTAGTTTGCAGTCCCACCAACAGTGTAAAAGCGTTCCTATTTCTTCACATCCTCTCCAGCACCTGTTATTTCCTGACTTTTTAATGATTGCCATTCTAACTGGTGTGAGATGGTATCTCACTGTGGTTTTGATTTGCATTTCTCTGATGGCTAGTGATGATAAGCATTTTTTCATGTGGTCTATTAGCTGCATAAATGTCTTCTTTTGAGAACTGTCTGTTCATATCCTTTGCCCACTTTTTGGTGGGTTGATGGTTTTTTTTTCTTATAAATTTGTTTGAGTTCTTTGTACGTTCTGGATATTAGCCCCCTGTCAGATAGGTAGATTGCAAAAATTTTCTCCCATTCTGTAGGTTGCCTGTTCACTCTGATGGTAGTTTCTTTTGCTGTGCAGAAGCTCTTTAGTTTAATTAGATCCCACTTGTCAATTTTGGCTTTTGTTGCCATTGCTTTTGGTGTTTTAGACATGAAGTCCTTGCCCATGCCTATGTCCTGAATGGTATTGCCTAGGTTTTCTTCTAGGGTTTTTATGGTTTTAGGTCTAACATTTAAGTCTCTAATCCATCTTGAATTAATTTTTGTATAAGGTGTAAGGAAGGGATCCAATTTCAGCTTTCTACTTATGGCTAGCCAGTTTTCCCAGCACCATTTATTAAATAGGGAATCCTTTCCCCATTTCTTGTTTTTGTCAGGCTTGTCAAAGATCAGATGGTTGTAGATGTGTGGTATTATTTCTGAGGGCTCTATTCTGTTCCATTGGTCTATATCTCTGTTTTGGTACCAGTACCATGCTGTTTTGGTTACTGTAGCCTTGTAGTATAATTCGAAGTCAGGTAGCGTGATGCCTCCAGCTTTGTTCTTTTGGCTTAGGATTATCTTGGCAATATGGGGTCTTTTTTGGTTCCATATGAACTTTAAAGTAGTTTTTTCCAATTCTGTGAAGAAAGTCATTCGTAGCTTAATGGGGATGGCATTGAATCTATAAATTACCTTGGGTGGTATGGCCATTTTCACAATATTGATTCTTCCTATCCATGAGCTAAAGATGCTAAAGATCATTAGCCATTAGAGAAATGCAAATCAAAACCACAATAAAATCCCACTTCACAATCATTAAATGGCTATAATAACATATAAAATAGGAAAATAATAAGTGTTGGCAAGGATGTAGCAAAATCAGAACTCTCATACATTGCTGATAGGAAAGCAAAATGGTTTAGCCACTGTAGAAAACAGTTTGGCAGTTTCTCAAAAAATAAACAGAATTACCATACAACCCCACAATTCCACTCCAAGTTATATACCCAAAAGAATTGAAAACAGGTACTCAAATAAACATGTACATGCATATTTATAGCAATACTATTCATTTAGAAAAAGATTTAAAAAAAAAAAACAAATGTTCACCAACAGATGAGTGGATAAACAAATTGTGGTATACTGAAATATTATAGAACATTAATCAGTCCAAAAATGAATAAAGTACTGATATATGCTACAAGGAAGATGAGCCTAAAATATTAGGCTAAATGAGAGAAGCCAGACCCAAAAGGTCACATATTGTGTAATTCCATTTATGTTTAATATTCAGAATATTTAAATCCACAGGACCAAAAAGCCGATTTGTGGTTTCCAAGGACTGTGGGGAGGGGAAAACGTTTATACCTAACAAATAAGGAATCTCTTTCAGGGTGATTAAAATAGGGTTTTTTTTGTTGTTTTTTGATTTTTTTTTTTTTTTTTTTTGAGACAGAGTCTTGCTGTGTCGCTCAGGCTGGAGTGCAGTGGCCCGATCTCGGCTCACTGCAAGCTCCGCCTCCTGGGTTCACACCATTCTCCCACCTCAGCCTCCCAGGAGCTGGGACTACAGGCACCCACCACCATGCCCAGCTAATTTTTTTGTATTTTTAGTAGAGACAGGGTTTCATCGTGTTAGCCAGGATGGTCTCGATCTCCTGATCTCGCGATCTACCCACCTTGGCCTCCCAAATTGCTGGGATTACAGGTGTGAGTCACCACGCCCAGCCAATTAAAATATTTTGGAACTAGATGAAGCTAGTGGTTAAACAACATTGTGTACGTACTAAATGTCATTAAATTGTTCACTTAAAATGGTTAATTTTATTTTATGTGACTATCACCTTATTTAAAAAGTTGCCTATACTTGACTCCTGTCCAGCCCCACAGAAAACCAAAAACAAGAGAATCAGACTTCCATATCCATGATGCCCCTTTCCCCCAATCTGCCCAGCACCAAACACATGGAAAAATTTCCCCCAAGTCATGGTTTCTACACTGGAAGATATGAGATCAAGGTGGACAACCAGCTTCCTCACCATCTTGGGTCCCCTGGCAGGAAACCTGTCCTTCCCTCAACACACAGGAAGCATCATGAGTGCCTTAAGGGAGAAATATCCCTGAGAACTGCCAGAGTCAAAGGGGGTAAGTGGAACTACCATTCCCAACCCTGAAATCTCTGCTATGTAACTCAGTCAAAGGAGACACCAAATCAGAGTGATTGCTTGGCTGCACCATGCTGTAGGAAGTGCATTCCACAGGTCCTCTGGACCCAAACCTTAGCCAGTCTTCCCACACTACTGGGATAAGCCCTTTGGGACCTTCCCCATTCAGAAAGGTCAGTGCTCCAATCATTCACTAGAGACAAGGCAAACCTGGGCTTAAGGCACCGTCTACTGGCAAAAATGATGCAGTGACCTACCTAGGGTTGGGGGCAGCTTGTGGGGAGGCACAGGGGAGAAATAAATTCAACAGGTAAATTACAAAAAATCCCTAAGAAAACATATTCGATAAAAATCAAAGCAAGCCAGACAGAGAAGACCAGAATAAATAACTATTCCTTCAATGCAAAGACAGACAGACATCCACAAGAATCCACAGCAAACACGGAAACCTGACCTTCATGAATGGACCAAGGACGGAACCAGAACTGTCCGTAACAAGACAGCAATATGTGAGCTCTCTGACCCACATTTCAAAATAGCATTTGTAAGGAAACTCAGTGGTCATCAAGATAATACAGGAAAACAATTCAAAAATGTATCAGAGAAATATAACAAAAAGATTGAAATAATTTTTTTAAAAAATCAAACAGGAATCTTGGAAATGAGAAATATACTTCCGTCATTAGAGACGCTCAACAGCAGAATGGATCAAGAAGAGGAGAGACAGGCTATTTTTTTGTTTGTTTTTTTTTGAGACGAAGTCTCGCTTTGTCGCCCAGGCTAGAGTGCAGTGGCACAATCTCCTCTCACTGCAAGCTCTGCCTCCCAGGTTCATGCAATTCTCCTGCCTCAGCCTCCTGAGTAGCTGGGACTACAGGTGCCTGCCACCACGCCTGGTTAATTTTTTGTATTTTTTAGTAGAGACGGGGTTTCACCATGTTAGCCAGGATGGTCTCGATCTCCTGACTTCATGATCCACCCACCTCAGCCTCCCAAAGTGCTGGGATTACAGGCATGAGCCACCACGCCCGGCCCCCATCTCTATTAAAAATACAAAAAAAAAAATGTTTTTTAATTAGCTGGGCATGGTGACCCTCGCCTGTAATCCCAGCTACTTGGGAGGCTGAGGCATGAGAATCGCTTGAACCCAGGAGGTGCAGGTTGCAGTGAGCCGAGATTGCACCACTGCACTCCAGCCTGGGAGACAGAGTGAGCCTCCATCTCAAAAAAAAAAAAAAAAAGAAAAGGCTGGACACAATGGTTCACACTTGTAATATTAGCACTTTGGGAGGCTGAGGTGGGTGGATCACCTGAGGTCAGGATTTTGAGACCAGCCTGACCAACATGGAGAAACTCAGTCTCTATTATAAATACAAAACATTAGCCAGGCATGGGCTGGGCACAGTGGCTCATGCCTGTAATCCCAGCACTTTGGATGGCCAAGATGGGCGGATCACCTGAGGTCAGGAGTTCGAGACCAGCCTGACCAACATAGAGAAACCCCATCTCTACTAAAATTACAAAATTAGCCAGGCGTGGTGGCACATGCCTATAATCCCAGCCACTCGGGAGACTGAAGAAGGAGAATTGCTTGAACCCAGGAGGCGGAGGTTGTGGTGAGTGGATATCGTGCCATTGCACTCCAGCCTGGGCAACAAGAGCGAAACTTTGTCTCAAAAAAAAAAGAAAAGAAAAGAAAAGGCCGGGCGCGGTGGCTCAAGCCTGTAATCCCAGCACTTTGGGAGGCCGAGACGGGCGGATCACGAGGTCAGGAGATCGAGACCATCCTGGCTAACACGGTGAAACCCCGTCTCTACTAAAAATACAAAAAATTAGCCGGGCGTGGTGGCGGGCGCCTGTAGTCCCAGCTACTCGGAGGCTGAGGCGGGAGAATGGCGTGAACCCAGGAGGCGGAGCTTGCAGTGAGCCGAGATCGCGCCACCGCACTCCAGCCTGGGAGACACAGCGAGACTCCGTCTCAAAAAAAAAAAAAAAAAAAAAAAAAAA
>NW_022163513.1:0-2943 GCF_008728515.1 Papio anubis | reverse complement strand
TGAATGTCCTCTTTTGAGAAATGTCTGTTCATATCCTTTGCCCACTTTTTGATGGGGTTGTACTGCAATTTCATAGGCTTGTTCAATTTCCACCGTATGTTGTACATCTAACTCTTCTATGCTGTGGACCATTATGTTACTTTCCTTCGTGATTTTTTTCGTATATATATTTGAAAGAAGGGCCAACTCATCCACTCAAGAAAGAGTAGACACTTTAAACTGTTTTTCCAGGAGAAAAGATGGATTTTTATTATTGCATCTGTTTTTGTAGTTTCATCTTTATTGTGATCAATACCGTGGGTTTGTGAGTCTGTAGCTGTGAAGGAAGGCTGTGGTTTCAGGGCAATAATATCTTAGAATAATAAACTTGTATACAGAGTAGTCATGTTACTAAAACTGCGGGATGAATTACACATAACATCTAATCTAGCAATTCTCTCTCTTTCCTGTCACAGCACATTCAGAGAACATACCACTTCACTTCAGCAATAGTGGCTCAATACAGCAGGTTCCAACAGAGGAGAAAAGCAGGCATGGTTTTTGGAAGCAGTCTGAAAAAGTCCTGAGGAGATGGCACTCTTATTTTGACCCTCTCAACCTATGCTTTCATTTAAGAGTGAAAGGAATTGAGTTCACTGGTCTGTAAACTTTATGTATGTAATGTTTACCATGCTACCACCCCTAGTGTCTTGGGTAGTAGTTACTTAATAAAAATCTATTGAGTAAATACATAGATGATACCAAGAATGGTGAAAGATTTGAACAAATTCAAATGGCTAGTAAGTTTTACGGATGAGACCTCTGATTTCTGCTGTTCTTTTGGTCATTGCTGTGCTTTATAAAGAGAAGAAACATGAACTCTGCTCATTTATAGCCATCTGCTTTCTCTCATTTTTAGATTTTCCTGAACTCTAACAACCGCAAGAACTCTAACAGCCGCAGCAGCAACAAATACTGATCGTGCTTCGTATATGTTAGGCACTCTTCTATTCTTCAAAATAGCGTGATTACAATTAACAACACTAGGTACTATGATCCCCAGTTTACAGCTAATGATACTAACCAAGGCATAGAGAGATTAAGTCGCTTGACTGAAGAGACACAGCTAGTCAATTGCTATGTCTCATATACTGCCTTTGTTATTCCCAGTCGAAGCACATTTTGGAACTCCTATCTGTATCATTCTTCTTAGATTTTGTGTATATAAACAGTTGAAGGGGAGGAGCTTTTCATTCATTTATTAACTTGTTAAATATTTGTTGAGCACATGTTCTTTGCCAAAACTTGAGCTAAGAGCTAGGGGAAAAGAGTGAACATTATAACTCCTATTCTGCAGAGAAAGGTAGAATACAAATTGTTATAGTAGAACATAAGTGTTATTAAAGAGGTGTTCACTTATGGAAATATTTGACAGCTTGTCGTGCATCAGACACCGTGTCCTAGGTATTTTGAAAAAGTATTAATTAAGAAACAGTGCCTACTCTCACAAAGATTTTAGCTAATGGGGTGGCTGGCACATAAGCAGTTAAAGTATGATCTATTATTGTATAATGGGGTATATTTACGCATAAAGTATATTGGGAATACTAGGATGGAGTGCCCAAGTCTTCTTGGAACAGATTTCTTTGTGGGAGTGATGTTGAATTCTGCTCTGAAAGAGAGTTAAGATTTCTGGGTGGATCAGTTGGTAAAGGGCATGCCAAGCCGAGGCACAGAACTATGATGGTATAAGTATTACTGAGGCATAAGGCTGAAGAGATAATTGCGGGTCAGGTTGTGACGGGTCTTGCTTTTGCCTAGATCACTATTCATTGCTCTCTCATATCTTGCCCTGTGATCCTGATTGTACCCTCTGACTTCTTTGGTCTCTGGATTTCTTCTTGCTTTGACTACATTTTTGGCTTACTTATCTTGACCTTGGTTCACCTCCTTGGTCTTTGTCTCTAACTTGCCTGAAGCTTAGTACTTTCTGTCGCTTTTCTGCTTGAAGCTCCTGGGTCTGGGATGGATAATCTTAAATTCTCCAGGAAGTAAAAGAGTCACCTGCATGTCAGCTAGGGGAATTTTTTCCTTATAAAAAGTGTTTATTGCCTGGAAATTATCTAATTTTACCACAGGATGCCTTGGCCAGATCAGTATATCTGCTTGAGTGGGCACACATCAATATTCTTTTTTTTAAAACCCCAATTTCTACTCTTATTTGGGTAATTTTCTTGTCTCAAATACGGAAATAGAAATTTTTGCTGTGATGTCATAGAGTATTAATATATACATATTTGCCTTTAGTAAGAACTGAATAAAAGTGATGATCAAAAAATTCTTATGACAATGAAATTATGACATCTAACTTATTTTCCTTGAATTTATGATGATTAATCTATAATATTTTCTTTATCCTTTTCTGGATTTTCCTAATTTTGTAAATTTACCACGTTTTTTCTTCTAGAATTTCCCTTTAAATTCTGTCTGATATTATATCCATGTTTTAAAAGTATTGTGTGTGATCTTTTTGGAAATTTATGCCTTTCTAGTAATCCTCTGTTGTTTTACATAAAAGCTAAGGGAATCCAGTCATTTTGCCACTAAGAACTACTAGGTACATATTTTTGTGAAGTTCTACTTTAGGATTTGAATTGGAAGAATCTTTGGTGGGAAACCAGGGTAAAATATAAAAGGGATAAGTTAGAAAATTGAATAAAACATACCTGAGATATAGATATCTGTTGGACTTAGAATTGAGTTTGTAGTCTAAGAGTCATAGGTTATTCTTTCTTACATGATGGAAATTATATAATTATTCAGCTTTATTTTTATTATTATTTTATTTTTCCATAAGTTACTGGGGTGCAGGTGGTATTTGGCTACATGAGTAAGTTGTTGTTTTTTTTTTTTTTTTTAAGGTCACAAAGTTTTATTTTTTAGTTATTCATGCAAACGTATGAG
>NW_022163512.1:0-2944 GCF_008728515.1 Papio anubis | reverse complement strand
CAGATAAAAACTAGAAAGACACTTTCTAAGAAACTGGTTTGTAATGTATGAATTCATATCACAGAGTTACACTTTTCTTTTCATTGAGCAGTTTTGTAACACTGTTTTTGTGAAATCTGCAGTGGGACATCCAGTAGCCCATTGAGGCCTATTGTGAAAAAGGAAATATACTCAGATAATAACCGGAGAGAAGATTTCTGATAAACTCCTTTTGTGATGTGTGCATTAATCTCATAGAGTTAAACCTTTCTGTTGAGAGAGTAGTTGGACATCAATGTTTTTGTAGAATCTCAGAAGAGATATTTGGGTGTGTATTGAAGCCTATTGGGAAAGGGGAAATATCCTCAGATAAAAACTGGAGAGAAACCTTCCGAGAAACTCCTTTGTGATGTGTGCATTCATCTCATAGAGTTAAAACTTTCTGTTGATTGAGCAGTTTGGCATCAATATTTTTGTGGAATCTGAGAGGGATAATGTGGAGAACATTGAAGCCTAAGATGATGATGGAAATATCTTCAGATAAAAACAAGAAAGAAGCTTTCTGAGAAAGTGCTTTGTGATGTTTACTTTCATCTCATGGAGTTAAACCTCTCTTTACATTGTGCATTGGGAACGCTGTCTTTGACATATACACAAATGGACTTTTGGTGGCACCTTGAGGCCTGTGGAGAAGGAAAGAAGCTGGATGACCACTGGAAAGAAGCTCTCAGAGAAACTGCTTTGTTATGTGTGCATTCATTCCACAGAGGTAAGCGTCTCTTTTGATTGAGCAGTTTGGAATCACTCTTTTTGTGGAATATGAGAAGCAATATTTGGGAGTGCATTGAAGCCTACGGTGAAAAGGGAGATATCCTCAGACAAAAACTGGAAAGACGCTTTCCAGGAAATGCTTTTTGATGTGTGAATTCATCTTGCAGAGTTAAACCTTTCTTTTCGTTGAGCAGTTTGGTATCACTGTTTTTATGGAATCTGCAAAAGGATATTCAGAAGCACATTGAGGCCTATGGTGAAAAAGGAAATATGCTCAGATAAAAACTAGAAAGAAGCATTCTGGGAAACTGCTTTGTGATGTGTGAATTCATCTTTTAGAGTTAAACATCTATTTTGATTAAGCAGTTTGGAATCACTGTTTTTGTGGAATATGAGAAGGGATATTTGAGAGCGCATTGAAGTCTATGTTGAAAAGGGAAATATCCTCAGATGAAAACTAGATAAATGTTTTCCAAAAAGCTGCTTTGTGATGTGTGAATTTATCTCACAGAGGTAAACCTTTCTTTTCATTGAGCAGTTTCGTATCACTGCTTTTATGGAATCTGCAAAGGGATATTCGGGAGCACATTGAGGCCTATGGTTAAAAAGGAAATGTCTTCAGATAAAAACTGAATAGAAGCTTTCTGATAAACTGCTTTGTGATGTGTGCATTCATCTCATAGAGCTAAACCTTTCTGTTGATAGAGCAGTTTCGCATCACTGTTTTTGTGGAATCTGAGAAGGGATATTTTGGAGCACATTGAAGCATGTGCTGAGAAAGGAAATGTCCTCGGATGAAAACTAGAAAGAAGCTTTCTGAGAAACTGGTTTGTGATGTGTGAACAACTCTCACAGAGTTACACCTTTCTTTTCATTGAGCATTTTGGCAACACTGGTTTTGTAGAATCTGCAGTGGGATATTTGGGAGCTCATCAAGGCCTTTTGTGAAAAAGGAAATATTCTCAGATAAAAATGGGAGAGATGCCTTGTGAGAAACTGCTTTTGTGAAGTGTGAATTCATCTCATAGAGTTAAACTTATCTCTTGAGGGAGCAGTTTGACATCAATGTTTATGTGGAATCTCAGAAGGGATATTTGGCTGTGCATTTAAGCCTATGGTAAAAAAGGAAATATCCTTAGATTACAACTAGAAAGAAGATTTCTGAGAACCTACTTTGTGATGTGTGAATTCATCTCACAGAATTAAACCTTTCTTTTCATTGAGCAGTTTGGTAACACTGTTTTTGTGGAATCTGCCATGGGATATTCCAGAGTGCATTGAGGCCTATGGTGTAAAAGGAAATATCTTAAGATAAAAACTGTAGAGAAGTTTTCTGAGAAACTTCTTTGTGATATGTGCATACATTTCATGGAGTTAAACCTTTATATTGATTGAGCAGTGAGGAATCACTGTTTTTGTGGAATCTGAGAAGGGATATTTTGGAGTGTATTGATGCATATGGTGAAAAATGAAATACTCTCAGATGAAAAGTACAAAGAAGCTTTCTGAGAAACTGGTTTGTGATGTGTGAATTCATCTCACAGAGTTACACCTTTCTATTCATTGAACAGTTTGGTAATACTGTTTTTGTGAAATTGCAGTGGGATATTCAGTAGCCCATTGAGGCCTATTGTGAAAAAGGAAATATCCTCAGATAATAACTGGAAAGAACTCTGAGAAACTCCTTTTGTGATATGTACATTCATCTCATAGAGTTACACCTTTCTGTTGAGGGAATAGTTTGGCTTCAATGTTTCTGTGGAATCTCAGAAGGGATATTTTGGAGTGCATTGAAGCCTATGGGGAAATAGGAAATATCCTCAGATTACAACTACAAAGAAACTTTCCGAGAAACTAGTTTGTGATGTGTGAATTCATCTCACAAACTTAAACCTTTCTTTTCATTGAGCAGTATGGTAGCACTGTTTTTGTGGAATCTACAATGGCATATTTGGGAACACATTGAGGCCTATGGTGAAAAAGGAAATATCTTCAGATGAAAACTGGACAGAAGCCTTCTGAGAAACTCCTTAGTGATGTGTGCATTCTTCTCATAGAGTTATACCTTTCTGTCAAGCAAGAGTTTGGCATCAGTGTTTTTGTGGAATCTCAGAAGTGATATTTTGCAGCACATTGAAGCCTATGGTGAAAAAGGAAATATCCTCAGATTACAGCTATAAAGAAGCTTTCTGAG
>NW_022163511.1:0-2944 GCF_008728515.1 Papio anubis | reverse complement strand
TCGAGACCATCCTGGCTAACACGGTGAAACCCCGTCTCTACTAAAAAATACAAAAAAACTAGCCGGGCGAGGTGGCGGGCGCCTGTAGTCCCAGCTACTCAGGAGGCTGAGGCAGGAGAATGGCGTAAACCCGGGAGGCGGAGCTTGCAGTGAGCTGAGATCTGGCCACTGCACTCCAGCCTGGGTGACAGAGCGAGACTCCGTCTCAAAAAAAAAAAAAAGCCATGTAGCATGAGACAGACCTAAACTTTTGTTGTTTTCAGCCTGAAATTTAGGAGGCTTTTAAAAAACTGCAGCATAGCTGGGCGCGGTGGCTTAAGCCTGTAATCCCAGCACTTTGGGAGGCCGAGACAGGCGGATCACGAGGTCAGGAGATCGAGACCATCCTGGCTAACATGGTGAAACCCCATCTCTACTAAAAAAAATACAAAAAACTAGCCGGGCGAGGTGGCGGGCGCCTGTAGTCCCAGCTACTCAGGAGGCTGAGGCAGGAGAATGGCCTAAACCCGGGAGGCAGAGCTTGCAGTGAGCTGAGATCCGGCCACTGCACCCCAGCCTGGGCGACAGAGCGAGACTCTGTCTCAAAAAAATAAAATAAAATAAAATAAAAAATACAAAACTTAGCTGGGTGCGGTGGTGCACCTGTGGTGCGCACCTGTAGTCCCAGCTACTCGGGAGGCTGAGGCAGGGGAATCACTTGAACCCGGGAGGCAGAGGTTGCAGTGAGCCAAGATCAAGCCACTGCACTCCAGCCTGGCAACAGAGCGAGATTCCTCTCAAAAAAAAAAAAAAAAGAAGATTAACTTTATGAGAAGGAAGACCAGAGACCACATGTTAGCTCTGTGACCCTGTATAAGCTGTGTCACTTCTCCAGGCCTCAATTTCTTATTAAATTCATTTTCAAAAACATCTGCCTTTTCTGTGTCAGGGACACTGTGCTGGTTATTTTTATTACATTATCATTTATTAAGGGAGAAGTCCTACAAAGAACCTAGGATCAGAGAAAATAAGAACATCAAACCCTAAAATCTCACTGATTACTGTTATTGGGACCTGGATGCAACAGAACTAGCCTTTCCCTCCCCCTCCCTCACCCACACAAAGGATTCATTCGCTTTATCCACCCAGCTTGACTCTGAGACATTGACTCTGAAACTAATTTCACATCCTGTGACTGCAAAGGACATCCCCATCTTTGTGTGTGTGTGTGTGTGTGTGTGTATGTTGAGAAAAAGTCTTGCTCTGTTGCCCAGGCTGGAGTGCAGTGGCGCGATCTCGGCTCACTGCAACCTCCGCCTCCCGGGTTCATGCCATTCTCCGGCCTCAGCCTCCCAAGTAGCTGGGACTACAGGCTCCCACCACCATGCCCGGCTAATTTTTTAAAATATTTTTTGGTAGAGATGGGGTTTCACCATGTTACCCAGGATGGTCTTGATCTTCTGACCTCGTGATCTGCCTGCCTCGGCCTCCCAAAGTGCTATGACTACAGGTGTGAGCCACCGGGCCCAGCCATCCCCATCTTTTTTACCACTTTTTGTTTGCTTCAGTCTTCTTGCTGGACTAAAGTAAGCACATAATGTCACGGAAGATACACTGGAGAAATTATCAGAAGCCTGGGTTCTGAAGTCTGTACAAATGGGTGGCAATATGATAGATAGGTGTGTGAAATCATTCTTTTTTTTTTTTAGACAAGGTCTTGCTGTGTTGCCCAGGCTAGAGTGCAGTACCTATTCACAGGTGTAATCATAGTGTACTATAGCCTTTAGCTCCCGAACTCAGGCAGTCTTCCCATCTCAGCCTCCAGACTAGCTGAGAATACAGGCAGTATGCCACTGCACCTGGCTCTGGAATCAGTAATTCTTAGATGAGGCCCATCCTCAAAAACAAACAGTAATAGTAATAGGTGGCTGAGATTTAGGAGGATACAATCAAGGCATATAATCGCCAAAGCAGAACAGGTGTGGTGGCTCACTATCACTCTAGGAGGCCGAGATGGGAGGCTCACTTGGGGCCAGGAGTTCAAGACCAGCCTGGGCAATATAGCAAGACTCTGTCTCTATTTATATATACACATATTTATTTTCTTAATAAAAAACTCCAAAGCAGAATTTTCACAAACTAGATAAAGCTAATCACAGTTGAAATCTTTTTTTTCGCCGGGCGCGGTGGCTCAAGCCTGTAATCCCAGCACTTTGGGAGGCCGAGGCGGGTGGATCACAAGGTCAGGAGATCGAGACCATCCTTGCTAACATGGTGAAACCCCGTCTCTACTAAAAATACAAAAAACTAGCCGGGCGTGGTGACGGGCGCCTGTAGTCCCAGCTACTCGGAGGCTGAGGCGGGAGAATGGCGTGAACCCGGGAGGTGGAGCTTGCAGTGAGCCAAGATCGCGCCACTGCACTCCAGCCCGGGCGACAGAGCGAGACTCCGTCTCAAAAAAAAAAAAAAAAAGAAATCTTTTTTTTCTTTTTTTGATACAGGGTCTCACTCTGTTGCCCAGGCTGGAATGCACCTTCACCTCCTGGGTTCAACCAATTCCCATGCCTCAGCGTCCCAATTAACTGGGACTACAGTCAGGCAGCATCGTACCCAGCTAATTTTTGTACTTTTAGTAGAGACGGGTTTTGCTATGTTAGCCGGACTGGTCTCAAACTCCTGGCTTCAAGTGATCTGCCCACCTTGGCCTCCCAAAGTGTTGGAATTACAGGCATGAGCCACCGCACCTGGTCCACAGTTGAAATCTAATGTACTCTCTTAATTGTAAAATAAATGTCATAATCAAATGCATTATACCCTGCCTAAAGAATGTGATAACATGAGGTCAGGAGATCGAGACCATCCTGGCTAACATGGTGAAACCCCATCTCTACTAAAAATACAAAAAAATTTGCCAGGCATGGTGGCGGGCACCTGTAGTCCCAGCTACTTGGGAGGCTGAGGCAGG
>NW_022163510.1:0-2954 GCF_008728515.1 Papio anubis | reverse complement strand
ATGGGATATAAGGGAGTGCATTAAAGTCTATGGTGACAAAAGAAATACCCTCACAGAAAAACCACAAAGAAGCTTTCCGAGAAACTACTTTGTGGTGTGTGAATTAATCTCACAGAGTTACACAATTCTTTTTATGGAACAGTTTGGTGGCACTGTTTTTGGGCAATCTGAGATGGTATATTTTGAATGGCATTGAAGCCTATGGAGACAAAGGAAACATCCTCAGATAAAAACTGGAAAGAATCTTTCTGAGAATTTTCTTTTTGACGTATTAATTCATCTCACAGTGTTACACTGTACTTTTCACTGAGCAGTTTGCTAACACTGTTTTCGTAGAACCTGCAAAGGGATATTTGGGAGTCCATTGAGGACTATGGTGAAAAAGGAAATATCCTCAGATAAAAATTAGAAAAAAGCTTTCTGAGAACCTGCTTTGTGATGACTGAATTCACCTCACAGAGTTACATTGTTCTCTTCATTCAGCAGTTTGCTAACATTCTTTTCTTGGAATCTGCAATGGGATATTTCTAAGTCTACTGATGCTAATGGTGATAAAGGAAATGTCATCATATAAAAACTAGAAAGAAGCTTTCTGAGAAACCACTTTTTGATGTGTTAATTCATTTCTCAAAGTTACATGATCCTTTACATGGATTAGTTTGGTAGCACAATTTTTGGGGAATCTGAGAAAGAATATTTTGAATAGCATTGAAGCCTATGGTGACAAACGAAATATCCTCAGATAAGAACTAGAAAGAAGGTTTCTAAGAAAGTTCTTTCTGATGTGTGAATTAATCTCACAAAGTTACACCTTTCTTTTCATGGAGCGGTTTTCTAACACTGTTTTTGCGGAATCTGCAAAGGGATATTTGGGAGCACCTTGAGGAGTATAGTGAGAAAAAAATTCTCAGATAAAAACTAAAAAGAAGCTTTCTGAGAAACTGCTGTCTGATGTGTAAATTCATCTCACAGAGCTATGCCATTTTTTTCATTGTGCAGTTTGCTAACACTTTTTTCATGGAATCTGCTTTAGGATATTTGGGAGCACATTGAAGCCTATGGTGACAAAGGAAATATCCCCAGACAAAAACCAGAAAGAAGCTTAAGGAGAAACTGTTTTCTGAAGTGTGAATTCATCTCACAGAGTTACATCTTTCTTTTCATGGAGTAGTTTGCAAACCTGGTTTCTGTGGAATCTGCAAGATGATATATGGAGTGCATTGAGGCCTATGGTGAAAAAGGAACTATCCTCAGACAAAAACTAGAAAGAAGCTTTCTGAGAAACTTCTTTGGGATTTGTGAATTCATCTCATGATGTTACATTATTCTTTTCATGGATCAGATTGGTAGCACTGTTTTGGGGGATTCTGAGGAGGTATATTTTGGATCGCATTGAAGCCTATGGTGACAAAGAAAATACACTCAGATAAAAACTAGAAAGAAGCTTTCTGAGAAAGTTCTTTGGATGGGTGAATTCATCTCACAGATTTGCACCATTCTTCTCATGTAGAAGTGTGCTAACAGTGTTTTCTTGGAATCTGAAAAGGGATTTTGGGAGTGCTTTGAGGCCTATGGTGATAGAGGTAATATCCTCAGATAAAAAGTAGAAAGAAGCTTTCTGAGAAACTGCTTTGTGATTTGTGAATTCAACTCACAGAGTTACACCGTTCTTTTCATTGAGTAGTTTGCTAACACTGTTTTCTTGGAAAATGCAATGGTATATTTCGGAGTGCATTGAAGCTTATGTTGAAAAAGGAATTATCCTCATATAAAAACAACAAAGAAGCTTTCTTAGAAATGACTTTATAATGTCTTAATTCGTCTCACAGAGCTACATGATTATTTTTGTGGATCAGTCTGTTAGCTTTGTTTTTGGGGAATCTGAGAAAGGATATGTTGGATCACACTGAAGCCTATTTTGACAAAGGAAATATAATCATCTAAAAACTGGAAAGAAGCTTTAGAAGACACTGCTTTGTGATGTAATTCATCTCACTGAGTTACACCTGTCTTTTCATGGAGTAGGTTGCTAACTCTGTTTTTGTGGAATCTGCACAGGGATTTGGGGAGCACATTGAGGCATAAAGTGAAAAAGAAAATATACTGAGATAAAAACTAGAAAGAAGCATTCTGGGAAACTGTTTGTGATGTGATTTCATCTCACAGAGATACAATGTTCTTTTCATTGAGCAGTTTGATAACACTGTTTTCGTGGAATCTGCAATAGGGTATTTGGGAGTGCATTGAAGCCTATGGTGACAAAGGAAATATCCTCAGAAAAAAACCATAAAGAAGCTTTCTGAGAAACTTTTTTATGTTGTGTGAATTCATTTCACAGATATACACTGTTCTTTTCATGGAGCAGTTTGGTAGCACTGTTTTGGGGGAATCTTAGTAGGAATATTTAGGATTGCATTGAAGCATATGGTGACAAAGGAAATATCCTGAGGTTAAAACTAGAAAGAAGCTTTCTGAGAAATCTCTTTGTGATGTATGAATTTATCTCACAGTGTTACACCATTCTTTTCATGATGCAGTTTGCTAACACTGTTTTTGTGGAATCTGCAAAGGAATATTTTGGAGCGCACTGAGTCCTCTGGTGAAAACGGAAATATCGTAATAAAAAACAAGAAAGAAACTTTTGGACAAAGTTCTTTCGGATGTGGGAATTCATCTCACACAGTTACACCGTACTTTCCATGGAGCAGTTTGCTAACACTGTTTTCGTGGAACAGAAAGCTTCTTTCTTGTTTTTTTCTCAGGATATTTCCTTTGTCACCATAAACTTCAATGCACTCCAAAATATCCCATTGCAGATTCCAAAAAAACAGTATTAGCAAACTGATTAACAGAACAGTGTAACGCTGTGAGATAAATTCACACACCAAAAAGCAGTTTCTCAGAAAGTTTCTTTCTAGTTTTTTCTGAGGATATTTCCTTTGCAACCATAGGCT
>NW_022163509.1:0-2955 GCF_008728515.1 Papio anubis | reverse complement strand
TTAGCCATGGATGCAGGCATTTATTAAAAGAGCTGTATGAAATAATTGTATGAATAATATGTATGAATTGTATGAATAATAATAATAATCTGTATGAAATAATTCATCCAGACATGATGAACATGAAAATGATAAAAGAGGCATGCTTGCAGTGACCTAGGATAGAAGTTCACAAAAGTTATTTATTTGTGTTATATATATGCATGTGTAAAGTTTCCTTAAAAAGTTCAATAAAGTCAGTAACTGTTCTAAGGAAGAATCAATTTGTTGAATTTTCTATCCAATTCTTGTCTTTCCCTTAAGAAAGAGAAGGGTCTTAAATAATAAAATAAGACCTTTATTAAGAAAGGTCTTATTTTATTATTTCATTATGCATGTTACACATGCCCCTATTTAGCATGTAGGCAACTCTAGTACTATTAACTCTCCCCTGACATATTGCAAGTTCTTTGACAGTAGTGGAAACACCTTTGTTTACCTGGGTATTCCTACAGTGGCTATCACAACAGCATGTGATGACTGTACAATATTTCGAACTAACTGGGAATAAAAGAAGAATTAAGAAAAGTACCAATTTGGCAATCAACCTTGAATAACCAGTAGTTAAGGGCAACTGCAAATGAGAAAAAAAATGAAGTATGTGCTAAGGCTCTCAAATGCCTTTAAATGATCTTATGAAAAATAACAGCAAAGAATTCTTCTCATTCTCAAGTTGCTATTGGCATGTATTAGAATTGACTTTATGTGACACAATGATGGGCAAGATATTTTCAGTAATTTATTATTTTAATACTACAGGGCCCTTTGGTATCAGAAGGGAGTTGGTTAAAATCTAAGACCTTTAGGGGAAGGTTGATGGGGGACTTTTCTTGTAACTAGGAGGTAACTGTGATACAATTGAAAGAATAACTATTGGACTTGGAGTCAGAAGACAAATTTTAAGTACTGATTTTCTCACTGACTTGGTGACTTTGGGCAAATCTCTCCCTTAGTATCAGTTTTCTCATCTATAAACATGGAGTAATGATGATTACTTTATCTCTTGAGATGATTATAAGCATGATGTGACAAAAAATAACATGGGAATTTATACTGCTGGACTAAAATGATCTGGTAACTGCTGGCCACATTTTCTTTCTAACTCCCACCCTCTACTGCCAGCATGCACACCAAATGATAGATTCTTCCGTGTTGGAGAGGGGCTAAACTGATGTCTACAAATATGCATACATGCACACACATATAGCAAGGGAGAGGGAAATGGAGAGAGATGAGAGAGAGAAGCAACACAATACTTGGTGTTGAGAAGCTTAAGCGGAAGCATGGAGAAAGAGTGTCTGGATCACTGACGGTGGGTGATGGAAATGGATAGTAAAGAGCATCTTTATATGTTTTTTGTTTGTTTGTTTGTTTTGTTTTGTTTTGAGACAGAGTCTCACTCTGTCGCCAGGCTGGAGTCCAATAGCGTGATCTTAGCCCATTGCAACTTCCACCTCCTGAGTTCAAGTGATTCTCCTGCCTCAACCTCCCGAGTAGCTGTGATTACAGGTGCACCACCATGCCTGGCTAATTTTTTTTTTTTGCATTTTAGTAGAGATTGGATTTCACCATGTTGGCCAGTATGGCCTCGATCTCCTGGCCCCATGATCTGCCCGCCTAGGCCTCCCAAAGTGCTGGGATTACAGGCATGAGCCACCACACCTGGCCTATAAGTATTTTTATAAGTAAGAACTATGTATTTCAATATGCCTCAGGATTTTCAAGACATGCAAGTAAAAAATTAGAGCTGTGAAATAATTGTTGGTTGTTGGATTTTGTTTCTTTAACCACAAAATCACACATCAATTGGACCATAAGGGTGCTTTATAAGGGCACAAAAATACCAAATGAGATAATGAACATGAAAGTCCTTTTTATTCTTTAACTTTGATTCTTATTTATTATTAATTATTGTTGTTGTTGTTATTATTATTATTATTATTATTATTATTGAGACAGAGTCTCGCTCTGTCAGCCAGGCTGGAGTGCAGTGGTGTAATCTCGGCTCACTGCAACCTCCAGCTGCTGGGTTCAAGTGATTCTCCTGCCTTAGCCTCCCGAATAGCTGGGATTACAGGCAAGCGCCACCATGCCAAGCTAATGTTTGTATTTCTAGTAGAGACGGGGTTCCACAAATTGGCCAGGCTGGTCTCAAACTTCTGACCTGAAGTGATCTACCCGCCTCAACCTCCCAAAGTCTTGGGATTACAGGCGTGAGCCACTGTACCCGGCCATGAAAGTGCTTTTTAAATTGTAAACTGCTGCACAAATATTAAGCAATATTATTACTGTCCCTGGGACACAAGTGCTTATAAAAAAGAAAGAATCTCTTCTGTCTACAATGACTTGGGGTTCTTCTAATTACAGGTGTGAGTTCTCTGGGTCTAATGGTTCTATAAAAAATTATTTTCTTTGCAGTTGGAAATTTTAAAATATTTTAATAATTATTAGAATCATCTGAATTAACTGAATTTTTCTGCTTTGCCTTTCCTATGATCTACATGAATCCCAAAGACAAAGAGACCATGAGTTCTTTAATCAATCATTAACTACTTGTTAATCACTATTACAGGATCAGCACATGCTAGGTGCTATCACATTTTAAAAAAAAAGACTAGACACAATTTTTGTTCTTAAGCATATTATCATTATTGAACTAATACAAACAATAAAAGAGGGTACTATTATGTGGAACAGATTATAAGTGCACTTCTAAGAATTTAGCAGACAGGCAAACGAATGAGAGCTGGAACAGTCTGTAAGGAGGAGGTGAAATCTCAGCTGGATCTTGAAAGTTGGATGGCATTTAAATTGTTGGAAAGAAGAAAGGGCATTTCAGCTAGTAAAGGCACTAGAAATATAGGCACAGTGATCCAGGGATTGAGCAAGATTTCTTCTTATGAGGGAGAAGATTAG
>NW_022163508.1:0-2955 GCF_008728515.1 Papio anubis | reverse complement strand
AAAAAGTCAGGAAACAACAGGTGCTGGAGAGGATGTGGAGAAATAGGAACACTTTTACACTGTTGGTGGGATTGTAAACTAGTTCAACCATTATGGAAAACAGTATGGCGATTCCTCAAGGATCTAGAACTAGATGTACCATATGACCCAGCCATCCCACTACTGGGGATATACCCAAAGGATTATAAATTATGCTGCTATAAAGACACATGCACACGTATGTTTATTGCAGCACTATTCACAATAGCAAAGACTTGGAATCAACCCAAATGTCCATCAGTGACAGATTGGATTAAGAAAATGTGGCACATATACACCATGGAATACTATGCAGCCATAAAAAAGGATGAGTTTGCGTCCTTTGTAGGGACATGGATGCAGCTGGAAACCATCATTCTTAGCAAACTATCACAAGAACAGAAAACCAAACACCGCATGTTCTCACTCATAGGTGGGAACTGAACAACGAGATCACTTGGACTCAGGAAGGGGAACATCACACACCGGGGCCTATCATGGGGAGGGGGGAGGGGGGAGGGATTGCATTGGGAGTTATACCTGATGTAAATGACGAGTTGATGGGTGCAGCAGACCAACATGGCACAAGTATACATATGTAAGAAACCTGCGTGTTATGCACATGTACCCTACAACTTAAAGTATAATAATAATAAATAAATTAAAAAAAATAAAATAAGATAAAAAAATAAAAAAATAAAAAAAATAATAATAAATAAATAAAATAAAAAAATAAAATAAAATTTTTGTCAAGATGAATTGGTTAATAATAGCTCTCAGGAAGATCTGTTTACATTTTTTAAAATACATATTTCTCTGTATAATTTATTCCTTAAAATTAATTATTTTGTTTCTGTTTTTGGTATTTTTAGAAACTTTTGCTCTAGTCCTAACATAATCTCCAGTGGGAGATTTTAGTCTCTTTGTCAGTTCATGTATGTATATGGTAGTGATATTCTCTTTTTAAATTCCTTTTCTTTTCTTGTTCACTTTCTTCTCTGTACAATAACAGTGATATTCTTACATAAATTTACCTCGTTAAAAACTAATGATAGTTTTCTGCTGGCAAATTTAACTTTTTATATTTTGACTAAATACTAGGCTAAAAGTGAAGACAATTTACCAGATCATTTTATTTTCAAACAAAATCATAACTAATAAAAATTGCTATTTTTGAAATGTAAATAATGATATTTAGATATTTAAAAAGTAAGAATACCCCCCCCCAATAGTTTGGTTTTGTGTTTCCACCCAAATCTCATGTCGAATTGTAATTCCCAGGTGTTGAGATAAAGACCAGCTGGGAGGTGATTGGATCATGGCGTCAGTTTCCTCCATTCTGTTCTCATGGTAGTGAGTTCTCAAAGGAGCAGATAATTCCATAAGGGGCTCCTTCCCTTTCACTTCTCTCTCTCCTGCCACCTTTTGAAGAAGGTGCCTGCTCCCCTTTACCTTCTGCCATGATTGCAAGTTTCCTGAGGCCTCCCCAGCCATGTGTAACTGTGAATCAGTGAAGCCTCTTTATGAATTACCCAGTCTCAGGTGTATATATATGTATGTATGTGTGTGTGTATATATAATTTATTCCACTCATCAGTTGATGGACACAGGTTGATTCCATATCTTTACATATTGTGGATTTTGCTGCAGTAAACATACGTATGTAGGTGTCTTTCTAAGGGTATAATTTCTTTTATTTTGGGTAGGTATCCAGAAATGAGAATACTGGATAGAATGGTAAGATCTACTTTAACTTCTTTGAGAACTCTCCATACTGTTTTCCATAGATTTGTACTAATTCGTATTCCCAGTAGCAGTGTATAACTGTTCTTTTTTCACCACATCCACACCAATATCTGTTGTTTTATTATTTTTAATACTGGCCATTGTGGCTGCAGTGAGGTGATATCTCACTGTTGTTTTATTGTACATTTCCCTGGGATTAGTGATATTTAGCATGTCTTTATATGCTAGTTCACCATTTGTGCATTTTCTTTATTATTATTATTATTATAATACTTTAAGTTCTAGGGTACATGTGCATAACGTGCAGGTTTGTTACATATGTATACTTGTGCCATGTTGGTGTGCTGCACCCATCAACTCGTCAGCACCCATCAACTCGTCTTTTACATCAGGTATAACTCCAAATGCAATCCCTCCCCTCCGCCCCTCCCCATGATAGGCCCCGGTGTGTGATATACCCCTTCCCGAGTCCAAGTGATCTCATTGTTCAGTTCCCACCTATGAGTGAGAACATGCGGTGTTTGGTTTTCTGTTCTTGTGATAGTTTGCTAAGAATGATGGTTTCTAGCTGCATCCATGTCCCTACAAAGGACACAAACTCATCCTTTTTTATGGCTGCATAGTATTCCATGGTGTATATGTGCCACATTTTCTTAATCCAGTCTGTCACTGATGGACATTTGGGTTGATTCCAAGTCTTTGCTATTGTGAATAGTGCCGCAATAAACATACATGTGCATGTGTCTTTATAGCAGCATAATTTATAACCCTTTGTGTATATACCCAGTAATGGGATGGCTGGGTCATATGGTGCATCTAGTTCTAGATCCTTGAGGACTTCATGTCTAAAACACCAAAAGCAATGGCAGCAAAAGTCAAAATTGACAAATGGGATCTCATTAAACTAAAGAGCTTCTCCACAGCAAAAGAAACTACCATCAGAGTGAACAGGCAACCTACAGAATGGGAGAAAATTTTTGCAATCTACTCATCTGACAAAGGGCTAATATCCAGAACCTACAAAGAACTCAAACAAATTTACAAGAAAAAGACAAACAACCCCATCAAAAACTGGGCAAAGGATATGAACAGACATTTTTCAAAAGAAGACATTCATACAGCCAACAGACACATGAAAAAATGTTCATCATCACTGGCCATCAGAGAAATGCAAATCAAAACCACAATGAG
>NW_022163507.1:0-2956 GCF_008728515.1 Papio anubis | reverse complement strand
AAAAAGTCAGGAAACAACAGGTGCTGGAGAGGATGTGGAGAAATAGGAACACTTTTACACTGTTGGTGGGATTGTAAACTAGTTCAACCATTATGGAAAACAGTATGGCGATTCCTCAAGGATCTAGAACTAGATGTACCATATGACCCAGCCATCCCACTACTGGGGATATACCCAAAGGATTATAAATTATGCTGCTATAAAGACACATGCACACGTATGTTTATTGCAGCACTATTCACAATAGCAAAGACTTGGAATCAACCCAAATGTCCATCAGTGACAGATTGGATTAAGAAAATGTGGCACATATACACCATGGAATACTATGCAGCCATAAAAAAGGATGAGTTTGCGTCCTTTGTAGGGACATGGATGCAGCTGGAAACCATCATTCTTAGCAAACTATCACAAGAACAGAAAACCAAACACCGCATGTTCTCACTCATAGGTGGGAACTGAACAACGAGATCACTTGGACTCAGGAAGGGGAACATCACACACCGGGGCCTATCATGGGGAGGGGGGAGGGGGGAGGGATTGCATTGGGAGTTATACCTGATGTAAATGACGAGTTGATGGGTGCAGCAGACCAACATGGCACAAGTATACATATGTAAGAAACCTGCGTGTTATGCACATGTACCCTACAACTTAAAGTATAATAATAATAAATAAATTAAAAAAAATAAAATAAGATAAAAAAATAAAAAAATAAAAAAAATAATAATAAATAAATAAAATAAAAAAATAAAATAAAATTTTTGTCAAGATGAATTGGTTAATAATAGCTCTCAGGAAGATCTGTTTACATTTTTTAAAATACATATTTCTCTGTATAATTTATTCCTTAAAATTAATTATTTTGTTTCTGTTTTTGGTATTTTTAGAAACTTTTGCTCTAGTCCTAACATAATCTCCAGTGGAAGATTTTAGTCTCTTTGTCAGTTCATGTATGTATATGGTAGTGATATTCTCTTTTTAAATTCCTTTTCTTTTCTTGTTCACTTTCTTCTCTGTACAATAACAGTGATATTCTTACATAAATTTACCTCGTTAAAAACTAATGATAGTTTTCTGCTGGCAAATTTAACTTTTTATATTTTGACTAAATACTAGGCTAAAAGTGAAGACAATTTACCAAATCATTTTATTTTCAAACAAAATCATAACTAATAAAAATTGCTATTTTTGAAATGTAAATAATGATATTTAGATATTTTAAAAGTAAGGATACACCCCCCCAATAGTTTGGTTTTGTGTTTCCATCCAAATCTCATGTCGAATTGTAATTCCCAGGTGTTGAGATAAAGACCAGCTGGGAGGTGATTGGATCATGGCGTCAGTTTCCTCCATTCTGTTCTCATGGTAGTGAGTTCTCAAAGGAGCAGATAATTCCATAAGGGGCTCCTTCCCTTTCACTTCTCTCTCTCCTGCCACCTTTTGAAGAAGGTGCCTGCTCCCCTTTACCTTCTGCCATGATTGCAAGTTTCCTGAGGCCTCCCCAGCCATGTGTAACTGTGAATCAGTGAAGCCTCTTTATGAATTACCCAGTCTCAGGTGTATATATATGTATGTATGTGTGTGTGTATATATAATTTATTCCACTTATCAGTTGATGGACACTGGTTGATTCCATATCTTTGCATATTGTGGATTTTGCTGCAGTAAACATACGTATGTAGGTGTCTTTCTAAGGGTATAATTTCTTTTATTTTGGGTAGGTATCCAGAAATGAGAATACTGGATAGAATGGTAAGATCTACTTTAACTTCTTTGAGAACTCTCCATACTGTTTTCCATAGATTTGTACTAATTCGTATTCCCAGTAGCAGTGTATAACTGTTCTTTTTTCACCACATCCACACCAATATCTGTTATTTTTTTTATTTTTAATACTGGCCATTCTGGCTGCAGTGAGGTGATATCTCACTGTTGTTTTATTGTACATTTCCCTGGGATTAGTGATATTTAGCATGTCTTTATATGCTAGTTCACCATTTGTGCATTTTCTTTATTATTATTATTATTATAATACTTTAAGTTCTAGGGTACATGTGCATAACGTGCAGGTTTGTTACATATGTATACTTGTGCCATGTTGGTGTGCTGCACCCATCAACTCGTCAGCACCCATCAACTCGTCTTTTACATCAGGTATAACTCCAAATGCAATCCCTCCCCTCCGCCCCTCCCCATGATAGGCCCCGGTGTGTGATATACCCCTTCCCGAGTCCAAGTGATCTCATTGTTCAGTTCCCACCTATGAGTGAGAACATGCGGTGTTTGGTTTTCTGTTCTTGTGATAGTTTGCTAAGAATGATGGTTTCTAGCTGCATCCATGTCCCTACAAAGGACACAAACTCATCCTTTTTTATGGCTGCATAGTATTCCATGGTGTATATGTGCCACATTTTCTTAATCCAGTCTGTCACTGATGGACATTTGGGTTGATTCCAAGTCTTTGCTATTGTGAATAGTGCCGCAATAAACATACATGTGCATGTGTCTTTATAGCAGCATAATTTATAACCCTTTGTGTATATACCCAGTAATGGGATGGCTGGGTCATATGGTGCATCTAGTTCTAGATCCTTGAGGACTTCATGTCTAAAACACCAAAAGCAATGGCAGCAAAAGTCAAAATTGACAAATGGGATCTCATTAAACTAAAGAGCTTCTCCACAGCAAAAGAAACTACCATCAGAGTGAACAGGCAACCTACAGAATGGGAGAAAATTTTTGCAATCTACTCATCTGACAAAGGGCTAATATCCAGAACCTACAAAGAACTCAAACAAATTTACAAGAAAAAGACAAACAACCCCATCAAAAACTGGGCAAAGGATATGAACAGACATTTTTCAAAAGAAGACATTCATACAGCCAACAGACACATGAAAAAATGTTCATCATCACTGGCCATCAGAGAAATGCAAATCAAAACCACAATGAG
>NW_022163506.1:0-2957 GCF_008728515.1 Papio anubis | reverse complement strand
ACTATTCAAACAGGCACAAAATAAATCCTATCACTGTTCTTTTTCTAGCCTTTTTAGCTTTGAAATATATGGCCCAGGAAGAAAAAGTTTACAGTCACTTTTTACCTGTCTGCCAGGATATAAGGGTGAGAAGTTTGCCATGTGAGAGGCCTAAACTTCATAACTGTAATAAAACGGCCCAGATTGTGGATTTCTTGGTTTTGATATTCTCCATGCAGCATTCCAGAAAAGTAGAACAGTTTGGCACCCTAAACATTAAAGGAAAATTAAAAATTAAATTTCAATTAAATTCTCATCAATACTGCAACAAAATAAAAGCTCTAAACAAGAAGCAATCCTAAGAAGGGAGACTTCCAGCAAAGCCACTGTCCTCAGGCTTCCAGAGCCTTGCTGGCTTCTTTCAGGACTTATGAGAGCCCCACAGAGGCAGACTGCTCTGCAGCCGAGCAGGGGCATCCATCTAAGTATGGTGAGGAGAGGGAGGTGAGGCCTGTGAGCACAGACACGGTTCTGTGGCCGATGGACCAGAGCAGTATGGAAAGGAAGGTCAGTGCCTGGTCCTGTAACTGGGAGACACTTCTGATGTACTCTGTCATAAAGTCCTGACCCCAAAACACCTAGACACTGCCTGGTGCAACAGGTACAGAGACAAATGAGATACACCAAGAGGCCCAGAATAAGCGCTCTCCTGATGAGGGAAACCTTCCAGAGACTGTGAACACACACACAATGGGAACTCAGGAGGCAAATCCTAGAGAGATGTTTGATGTTTAGTAACGTCTCTTCAGTCTTTTTGTTTGTTTGAGATGGAGTCTCACTCTGTCACCCAGGCTGGAGTGTAGTGGTGCAGTCTCAGCTCACTCCACCCTGTGCCTCCCAGCTTTAAGCAATTCTCACGTCTCAGCCTCCCCAGTAGCTGGGATTACAGGCGCATGCCACCATACCCGACTAATTTTTGCATTTTCAGTAGACATGGGGTTTGCCCCTATTGCCCTGAGCTCGAAACTCCTGGCCTCAAGTGATCTGCCCAACTCTGCCTCCCAAAGTGCTGGGATTACAGGCTTGAGCCACTGTGCCTGCCTCTTCAGTCTATTTTAAAAGGATTATACTGTTAGTTTCTAACAATTATTTCTCTTCCTACCCGGGAAACTTCTGTCCAGAAGCTGTGTTTTAATCACTTCTTTGTCTTCTTCAGTTGCTTGTTATGCTCGAAGGAGTCGAGGTGGGTGAGAACTCCCATAATTTTAGGAAAGCCATGTACTTGAAAGATGTTTAGAAACTCAAAGGTTTCCATTTCAGACCCAAAGCTGGCATCTATAAGTATCAGTACCTACAAACAGAACACATCATGTCTCAAAGAAACGACCAAAACAGACCACCTACACTAGGGGTTGGCAACTGGCCCACATGCCAAATCCACCCATCACCTGTGTTTGTAACTAAAGTTTTATTGGAACACAGCCACGTTAATTCATTTACATATTGTGTATGGCTGCCTGGGCACTACAACTGCAGAGCTAAGTAGCTGCAAAAGATACGATCCACAAAGCCGAAAATATTTAGTATCTGGCTCTCGACAGAAAAGTCCCACTGCAGACTAAATCAAATGACTACACAGGCATCCCCCAGAGAAACTACCACCCTCTGACTTGCTCTAAAAGGCAACCATAAGACAATGCCCACTAGGATATAATCTTGCATTTTAAGAATTCTAATGCATGAGAAGTAACTCAGAAAAGGCTGGGTCTAACCTGGCCCTTACCAAAGAAATCCTAATTTAAAGAAATGAAGTTTTCTGTAATGTACTTTTAAGCCAAATAACAGGTCTCTGACATCCAAAGAATGGGAAGAAAGTGATAATCAATGAAATATATTAAATATATACAGAAAACCAACCTCTTCTTTCAATCTCTTCACAGAAAAAAAAAATCTGTTTTTTTTTGCTGAGAAGTATGCAGTGGAAACCTCTATCTTGTATGTTAATTTGTATAACTCAAGTACTCAGAATTTTTTTTAAATAGCTATCAGTTTAGGATTAAGTCAAAAAACAGTAAGATTATGATGAATGGTAGTCTATAAGAAAATACAAGCAGATAAGGCCATTTTGTTTGTTTTTTGTTTTTTTGAGACGGAGTCTTGCTCTGTTACCCAGGCTGGAGTGCAGTGGCGCGATCTTGGCTCACTGCAAGCTCTGCCCCCCGTATTCATGCCATTCTCCTGCCTCAGCCTCCCGAGTAGCTGGAACTACAGGCGCTCACCACCACGCCTGGCTTTTTTGCATTTTTTTAGTAGACATGGGGTTTCCCAGTGTTCACCAGGATGGTCTTGATCTCCTGACCTCGCGATCCGCCCACCTTGGCCTCCTAAAGTGCTGGGATTACAGGCGTGAGCCACCGCACCCGGCCAAGACCAGTTTTTAAAATTTGAGACACTTCAAAGATGCAAAATAATTTCAGAATTGATTCCTGGAAACTTCTACTTTTAATATTAAAGATAGTTGTTTTTATCTTTCCATGAATAACTAAAAATAACACAAAATGGAAATAGAAATGCCCATCTTTGATTAAACTAGGAAACATTCAAAACCCGAAACCACAGAATATATGAAGTTGGGCTTGTAGGAAAGCACAGCTGCCACTGCAGACCGAGGCAGCAAGCAGAGCTCTCCAGCAACACTGGACCAGCTCAAAGAACAGGTGGAAAATCCTCACACCACATCTGATGCCACAGAGTGCCAAGGGGCAAGCAGCTGGTTGTAGGGTCAGGAAGAACAGGGACCAAACAGTCCCTCAGCTGCCAATCTTTGTCATCTAAGCCAGTGTTACTCCCCTAATCCACACACACACGTACACACCCAAATCCATGCATTGTGTGTGTCTCTGCCATACTCAGGAGGCTTTGACAACCCACAGCAGAGCAATCAACATAAGCTAGGCTAAATAAATTATGGTGCATCC
>NW_022163505.1:0-2959 GCF_008728515.1 Papio anubis | reverse complement strand
ACGACAAACTAAAAACTGTTTATTTGACACATAAAGAAAGTAGCAAAGGAGGAACAGTAACAAAAAGATATGAGACAAATTGAAAACATACCGTAAAATGGTAGACCAAAATCCAACCATTGTTAAGTGAAGAAATGACACGACCTTGCTCACGTTAGCAGGACTGCTGAGCACTGTGGGAAGAACAGACATGGGCAGGAGGTGAGGGACAGTGTTAGTGCCACAATTCAGGAGTGACAGGGTAGCGGTGACTTAGGGGAAGGGGGTGCGTGAGGGATGAGGGGGCAGAGAGAAGGGCTGGAGAAGCAGGAGGTGAGGAAAAGGAGAGAGGAAAGAATTCTAAAGCAGTGGAAGAGCCTAGCAGCGGGTTCTTTGCATTCGGTATTCAATACATTTTATTGGACTTCCTAAAAGCTAATTGGCTCTTTAAGATTAAAAAAAAGAGTTACAAAAATGCCAAGTGTCCAGATAAAATACGCACGCTGCTTAGATGTGCAGAGTTCAGGAAAACAGGCAGTGCTTGAGCGTCGGTGAAGAGCATTGGGACTGCATGCAGCACTCGCAACTTTGAGGTGATGACTACAGCCTCCTGGTTGCAAGAGACAGTAACAAACCCTTTATTTTGTATTCAGGAGATGTTCTGGACTCATACAGGGAAACTCGGGCTAAGGAATGAAGGTAATTTTAAAGGCAACAACCCAGAGTCACAGATCCATAGTCTGGGAAAGTAAAACTTAGGAGCTTTGTAATGCTGTTTTGACACAGGTCTTTTACAAATTGGAATTCTAATCATTCAGGGATTACCAATATTGTGCTACCTACTGTATTAATAAACAAAAAGAAACTGGTCTGTATGAGAATCTCTATGTGGTGCCTTCAGACAAAACTTCACCAGATTTAGAGAGAAAATCCCTGTCTCTACACCTCCATTCCCAGGGCGAGCTCACTCTCTGGCATGAAGTTCCCCGTGGTCAGTTCCCCTGTACAAAGATCCAAGGGGAGGGGTATGGAGTGGGAGGCAGGGAGTCCAGTTCAGGGACTGGGATTCCAGGACGAGTAGGGAAGGGGAAGGGGCTGGGCGCAGCCTGGGGGGTCTCTCCCTGGTTTCCACAGACAGATCCTTGTCCAGGACCAGGCAGACTGTGTGACAAAGAGGCTTGGTGTAGGAGAAGAGGGATCAGGACGAAGTCCCAGGTCCCGGGCGTGGCTCTTAGGGTCTCACGCTCCGAGAGCCTTGTCTGCATTGGGGAGGCGCAGAGTTGGGGATTCCCCACTCCCCTAGTTTCACTTCTCCCAACCTGTGTCGGGTCCTTCTTCCAGGATACTCGTGACGCGTCCCCAGTTCCCACTCTCATTGGGTGTCGGATGTCTAGAGAAGCCAATCAGCGTCGCCGCGGTCTCAGTTCTAAAGTTCCCACGCGCCCACGCGGACTCAAGAGTCTCCTGAGACGCCGATATGCGGGTCATGGCGCCCCGAACCCTCCTCCTGCTGCTCTCGGGGGCCCTGGCCCTGACCGAGACCTGGGCCGGTGAGTGCGGGGTCGGGAGGGAAACGGCCTCTGCGGGGAGGAGCGAGGGGACCGCAGGCGGGGGCGCAGGACCCGGGGAGCCGCGCGGGGAGGAGGGTCGGGCGGGTCTCAGCTTCTCCTCGCCCCCAGGCTCGCACTCCTTGAGGTATTTCAGCACCGCCGTGTCCCGGCCCGGCCGCGGGGAGCCCCGCTTCATCTCCGTGGGCTACGTGGACGACACGCAGTTCGTGCGGTTCGACAGCGACGCTGAGAGTCCAAGAGAGGAGCCGCGGGCGCCGTGGGCGGAGCAGGAGGGGCCGGAGTATTGGGAAGAGCAGACACGGAACACGGAGGCCCACGCACAGAATCACCGAGTGTGCCTGCGGACCGTGCCCGGCTACTACAACCAGAGCGAGGCCGGTGAGTGACCCCGGCCCGGGGCGCAGGTCACGACCCCTCCCCACCCCCCACGGACGGCCCGGTGGCCCCGAGTCTCCGGATCCGAGATCCGCCCCGAGGCCGCGGGACCCGCCCAGACCCTCGACCGGGGAGAGCCCCAGGCGCCTTTACCCGGTTTCATTTCCGTTTAGGCCAAAATCCCCGGGGATTGGTCGGGCCGGGGCGGGGCTCGGCGGGCGGGGCTGACCGCGGGGGCGGGGCCAGGGTCTCACACCCTCCAGAGGATGTTTGGCTGCGACCTGGGGCCCGACGGGCGCCTCCTCCGCGGGTATAACCAGTACGCCTACGACGGCAAGGATTACATCGCCCTGAACGAGGACCTGCGCTCCTGGACCTCGGCGGTCGTGGCGGCTCAGAACACCCAGCGCAAGTGGGAGGCGACCCGTTATGCGGAGCGGTTCAGAGCCTACCTGGAGGAGACGTGCGTGGAGTCGCTCCGCAGACACCTGGAGAACGGGAAGGAGACACTGCAGCGCGCGGGTACCAGGGGCACTGGGGAGCCTTCCCCATCACCTCTAGATCGCCCGGGATGGCCTCCCATGAGGAGGGGAGGAAAATGGGATCAGCGCTAGAATGTCACCCTCCCTTGAATGGAGAATGGCATGAGTTTTCCTGATTTCCTCTGAGGGCCCCCTCTGCTCTCTAAGACAATTAAGGGATGACGTCTCTGAGGACATGGAGGGGAAGACAGTCCCTAAATTCTGATCAGGGGTCTCCTTTGAACCCTGCAGCAGCCTTGGGCACCGTGAATTTTTCTCTCAGGCCTTGTTCTCTGCCTCACACTCAATGTGTTTGAAGGTCTGATTCCAGCTTTTCTGAGTCCCTCGGCCTCCACTCAGGTCAGGACCAGAAGTCGCTGTTCCTCCTTCAGAGTCTGGAACTCTCCAAGGAATAGGAGATTCTCCCAGATGCCTGTGTCCAGGCTGGTGTCTGGCTTCGGTGCTGCCTTCCCCACCCCAGGTGTCCTGTCCATTCTCAAGATGGTCACATGA
>NW_022163504.1:96893-101315 GCF_008728515.1 Papio anubis | reverse complement strand
GTCTTCTTTGGCTAAAAGTCTATTCAGCCTCTTTGCCCAATTTTGGATCGGTTACTTGTTTCTCTTTTGGTTAGTCTTTTTTTGCTAGTTACTAACGTTAGTAGCTTGTGCCTTTTGGAAAACAATGCCTTATCAGCTGTATGTTTCCCCAAACTTTTCTTCTCACCTTTAGGATGCTGTTCTTTTTTTCTGTTTTTTCTCTTCCCCCTTCCCCTGCACCAGACTGCGATGGAGTCTTGCTCTGTTACCCAGGCTAGAGTTGCAGTGGTGCGATCTTGGCTCACTGCAACCTCCACCTCCTGAGTTCAAGCAATTCTCCGGCGTCAGCCTCCTGCGTAGCTGGAATTACAGGTGTGTACAACCATGCCCGGCTAATTTTTGTATTTTTACTAGAGGCAGGGTTTCACCATGTTGGCCAGGCTGGTCTCAAACTCCTGACCTCGTGAGCCCCCATGCCCGGTCTAGGATGCCTTCTCTTTGGATTCATTTGTTCTCTCCTGCACAGAGGCTCTAATGTTGTACTTAGTCTGTCATGTTTATATTTGCGTTTGTTGGCAGTGATTTCAGTGTCCCATCCAAAAAAAGTGATCGTTAAGCCATTTTAATGTCTGTGTGTATTTTCCCCGTATTTTTTCCTTTTCTTTTTCTTTTTCTTTTTTACAACCTGTGTGGACAGCGTCAAGTTACCCCAAAATGTGTGCTTATGCCATGTTTTCTCCTTGGAGTGTTTTGCTTTCCAGATTGAATTTAACTGTTTGATTTATTTTTCATAGATTTTTGTGTATGGGCGACTTTGAGGTGCTATTTCAATCTTGTGCACGTGCACAGTTTTCTCAACTGTTGTGCCTTTGGTGTGCTTTTGAAAAATGTGTGCTCTAAATATAATTTTGGATTGATTACTTGGCTCCCTTATTTTGTCCATTTGGTTGTCTGTTTTTTGTTGTTGTTGTTATTTTTTTTTTTTTGAAATGGAGTCTCTCTCTGTCACCCAGGCTGGAGTGCAGTGGCGTGATCTTGGCTGACTGCCAGCTCCGCCTCCTGGGTTCACACCATTCTCCTGCCTCAGCCTCCTGAGTAACTAGGACTGCAGGTGCCTGCTACGACGCCCGACTAATTTTTTGTATTTTTAGTAGAGATGGGGTTTTACTGTGTTAGCCGGGATGGTCTCAATCTCCTGATCTCGTGATTCGCCTGCCTCTGCCTCCCAAAGTGTGGGGATTACAGGCATGAGCCACCGCTTCTGGCCCATTTGGTTGTCTTTCTATGTTTATGCCAGTCACCGATTGCTTGGATGACTATAGGTTTTGTTTTATCTATCATCCATGTATCTATCTGTCTATCTATGATATATCCTAATCCTATTTTTTTTTTTTTTTTTTTTTTTTTGAGACAGGTTATTGCTCTGTCACCCAGGCTGGTATGCAGCACTGTGATCTTGGCTTATTGCGGCCTTGACCTCCTGGGCTCAAGTGACCCTCCCACCTCAGCCTCCCAAGTAGCTGGTACTACAGGTGTGCACCACCATGCCCCACTAATTTTTTTTTTTTTGAGATGGAGTCTCGCTCTGTCGCCCAGGCTGGAGTACAGTGGCCGGATCTCGGCTCACTGCAAGCTCCGCCTCCCGGGTTTACGCCATACTCCTTCCTCTGCCTCCTGAGTAGCTGGGACTACAGGCGCCCGCCACCTCGCCTGGCTAGTTTTTTGGTTTTTTTAGTAGAGACGGGGTTTCACCGTGTTAGCCAGGATGGTCTTCATCTGACCTCGTGATCCGCCCGTCTTGGCCTCCCAAAGTGCTGGGATTACAGGCTTGAGCCACCGCGCCCAGCCACCCCACTAATTTTTTTACACTTTTTGTAGAGGTAGGGTTTTGCCATGTTGCCCAAACATCTCTCAAATTCCTGAGTTCAAGTGATCTGCCTGCCTCAGCCTCTCAAAGTGCCGTGAGTACTGGTGGGAGCCACTGTGCCTGGGGAAACCCTGTTTAAAAAAATAATAATAATAGACTTTTATTTTGATTAAATTGCAGGTTATTTACCTGTGAACATTTGATGACACTGAGGCTTGTGGCCATTGACCCCATTTTCCAGGCAGTGAGCAAAGTGCCAGTCAGTTGCTTCTTCCACCCACACCCCCTTTCTTCCTCCTTTTTTCATCTGATAGTCCCCAGTTGTCATTGTTTCCATCTTTATATCTCGAATTCACTGTTTAGCTCCCACTACAAGTGAGAACATGCAGTGTTTGGTTTCTGTTCTTGCCTTGATTTGCTAAACATAATAATCCTCTATGGTCTATCCGCGCCAAGCTTAGACATGATTGTGTGTTCTTATGGCTGTGTAGTATTTTGTGCTTTATGCACCACATTTAAAAAAAAGTTTTAATCCATCCGTTGTTGGTCACCCAGGATGCTCCACATCTTTTCGGTGGAATGGCACGCCAATGCACGTAGGATCTTGTGTCTTTTGATAGAAGGATTTACTGTCTTTGGGTAGATACCAAGTGGAATTAAGTTGGTCTGATGGTAGTTCTGTTTTAAGTTCCTTAAGAATTTCCAAATTGGTTTCCACAGTAAACCTGTTTTCATCGCTCCCCTGTAAGAGCGAAGCGTTCTCTTTCTTTACCGCCAGCATGTTGTTTTGACTTTTGAAAAATGTATGATTTCTGGACCAACGTGAGATGTTATCTCACTGTGTTTGTGAGTTGCATTTCAGCATTTCAGTTGCATTTCACTGATGATTAGTGAGGTTGCATTTCTTCACATCGGCTGATCCCTTTGAATGTCTTTTATTTTTTTTTTTATTTTCAAGACAGTGTCTCACTCTGTTGCCTGACTGAAGCTGGAGTGGTGGCACAGTCTTGGTTCACTGCAAACCTCCGGGCCCTGGGTCTGGGTGATAATTCCTGCCTCAGCTTCCCGAAAGTACCTGGGATTATAGGTGAGCACCACTGTGCCCAGCTGATTTTTGTATTTTGAGTAGAGATGAGGTTTCACCATGTTGGCCAGGCTGGTCTCGAACTCGTGGCCTCAAGTGCTGTGCCTGCGTCAGCCTCTGAAAATTAGGCTGCAGCATGGAGCCATAATGTCAGCCTGTTTCCCTTAAATTTCTTTACAAAATTTAATTTACAGTAAAGGTGTACCACCAGAGGGTGAATGAGACACTTTTGGTCCATGGGGTGCATTGTTTGCAGGATGAAATCAGGGTATTTAGCATATCTCTGCCCTCATAGAATATTATTCCTTTGAGGTAGAAGACATTCAGAATCCTCTTTCAGCTGAAAAGTACACTCTGATAATGTTAACTTACTCACCCTAAGTTGCTGCAGTCAGCAGCATATTCTCTCATGGAATATGTAACTTTATACCTGTTTCCAACCCTATGATCCGGGTGTCTCCCACCTTAAACCCAACCCATGCTAGTTGTTTGTTATGCTTACTAGTCCTAAAGAAATAAGATTTTTAGACTCCTCCTGAGTGGAGAGAATGCGAGCGTTTGTCTTTCTCTGTGTATGTTTATTTCCTTTGTCTTTTCTTTTTCCTCTTTTGAGATCATGTTCATTCTGTTTGCTCAAGCTGAGGCAGTGGTAGCGACCTCGCTCACTGCATCCTTGACCACCTCCCCAAGGCCCAGTGATTCTCTCACCTCGACCTCAAGTAAGTAGCTTGGACTTTGACAAATGGCCCTTCAGGTTCATTGGCCAACTCTTATTAAGCTACTTGGTTTTGTATGTTTCTGCCTAGTAGCATTAGTTTCCCAGCATAACATGTAACAACCTCTTTTTTTTTTGAGACAGAGTCTCACTCTGTCACCCAAGCTGGAGTGCAATGGCACAATCTTGACTCACTGCAACCTCTGCCTCCCAGGTTCAAGTGATTCTCCTGCCTCAGCCTCCCAAGTAGCTGGGATTACTGGCACCCGCCACCACACCTGGCTAATTTATGTATTTTTAGTAGAGATGGGGTTTCACCATGTTGGCCAGGCTGGTAATTTTTGTATCTTTAGTAGAGACGGGGTTTTGCCTTGTTGGCCAGGTTGGTCTCTAACTCTTGACCCCAAGTGATCCACCCACCTCGGCCTCCCAAAGTGCTGGGATTACAGGTGTGAACCACTGTGTCTGGCCTTTGCACTGCTTTTCTTGCTGCTCCTGTTTTGCTCTCCCTATCCCCATCCCTCACTCTCGCCCCTGGGAGTACTCATCCCAAACAAGCTCCAAGTACAACAGCCTTTCTTTGAGGCCTGCTTGCAGGGGAGCCCAAACCAAAGCAGATGTTCCAGGCTGAATTGTGCTCCTCCAGATTCATACCTTGAAGTCCTAACCCCAGGTCCTCAGAATGTGTCTGTGTTTGGAAATAGGGTACCATGGTCTGAATGTTTGCATTCCACCAAAATTCAGGTTGGAACCTAATCTCCAATGTGATGGTATTAT